>NC_080168.1:51164600-51464600 GCF_950295315.1 Erinaceus europaeus
TGGAGAAGCAATTACAGAAGACAGGCCTTCCACCTTCTGCACCACATAATGATCCTGGGCCCATGCTCCCAGAGGGATAAAGAATAGGAAAGCTTCCAATCGAGGGGATGGGATAAGGAACTCTGGTGGTGGGAATTGTGTGGAATTATGGAATTGTACCCCTCTTTTCCTATGGTCTTGTTGACCATTATTAAATTAATTAAAAAATTATGAAGTCTGGGGGTCGGGCGGTAGTGCAGTGGGTTAAGTGAACATGACAAGAAGTGAAAAGATAGACTCAGTGATTCCAGTTTGAGGCCTTGGCTCCCCAACTGCAGGGGGGTTGCTTCACAAGTGGTAAAGTATGTCTTTCTCTCCCCTTCTCTATCATCCCCTCCTCTCTCGATTTTTTTCTGTCCTATCCAACAATAATGACAGCAACAACAAAAATGATAACAACGATAAATAAGGGCAACAAAGGGGAAATATTATGAAGTCATCTCCTTTGCTTTGTCTTGGATGGAACTGGAAGGCATTATGTTAAGTGAGATAAGCCAATAAGAGGACAAATACTGCATGATCTGACTTATAGAGAGAACTTAAACAAGGACAAAAAAAGAAAACACAAAGTTAAACATGTACATACTGTTTAAACCCAGTACATACTGGGTGGGGTGTTTGGCATCAAAGCAAAAGACTCAGGAGAAGGAGAGGCATGGAGAAGGTGAAGAAGGCCTTGGGGTCTTGGCGTATGATGAAGGAAAAGGACCTAAATTAAGGGATGGGAGTGTTCTTTTTTTTTTTTTAATATTTATTTTATTTATTTATTCCCTTTTTGTTGCCCTTGTTGTTTTATTGTTGTAGTTATTATTGTTGTTGTCGTTGTTGGATAGGACTAGGAGAAATGGAGAGAGGAGGGGAAGACAGAGAGGAGGAGAGAAAGATAGACACCTGCAGACCTGCTTCACCACCTGTGAAGCGACTCCCCTGCAGGTGGGGAGCCGGGGTTCGAACCGGGATCCTTATGCCGGTCCTTGTGCTTTGCGCCACCTGCGCTTAACCCGCTGCGCTACAGCCCGACTCCCAGGATGGGAGTGTTCTGCAGACACCTACCCATATGCCAACAGTCATACTGCAAACCATTAAATGAATAAAAAAGATCAAGTTATTTTCTATGTCTTCATTCCTCTCCCTGGGTTACAGCTGAAGCTTGGTGCCTGCAAAACAAATCCACTGCTCCAGATAATCATTCTTTTTCTTTTTCCTTTTATTTTTGATAGAAGAAAGAAACTTTTGGGGAGAAAGAGAGAGATAGCTGCAGCACTACTTCACCACTCATGAAAAGTTCCTTCTATAGGTGGGGGACTGAGGGCTTGAACCCAGTTCCCTGAACATAGTGGCATGAGATCAAATGAATTCACCATTACTTGGCCCCCATCTTCATTTTAATGTCAATTTCCAGAAAATGTTAACCAAGAGGACTATGACAATGGAAGAATATGGTCCTGGTATAAAGTAGAGATGGTGGTGTGTCTCTTCCCGTGCTCCCTTGACTTACTTTATAGTATCTTATCATAAATAATTTCTCTGACCTTAATTAGCAAGCTGCAAATGATTGAGCTAATTGTCACAAATCCCTATGCTCAGGGTTGAAAAACGATATATATCCTCAAGGGGGAGGCTTTTGCTCTGTCACCACTGTCAGCCTGGCCCTCACTGCACTGGAAGAAACTGGAGCTGTGATGTTTTTCCCTCTCTCCCCTTCCTGTTTCCCTGTGTTTTTCCCCCTCTTCCTAGTTGAAAACATTGATGAAAAGATATGAAGTCCTAGTGATAAAAAGAAAGAAAGAGCAAGGACCGGCATAAGGATCCCGGTTCGAGGCCTGGCTCCCCACCTGCAGGGGAGTTGCTTTACAAGCGGTGAAGCAGGTCTGAAAGTGTCTATCTTTCTCTCCCCCTCTCTGTCTTCCTCTCTCCATTTCTCTCTGTCCTAACCAACAACAATGACATTAATAACTACAACAATAAAACAAGGGCAACAAAAGGGAATAAATAAATATTATAAAAAAGAAAGAGAAAGGGAAGAAGCAAGCAAGCCTGTCTCCTACAATGGAAACAGAAATGATCAATCACCTAGACCATCACCAATAAACACTCCTTGGGGATTAGAACAGAGCTTATCTAATTTTCCTCTTTAAATCAGCAAACCTCACACAGAGCCTATATAGGCTCAGACAAAGGAAGTCATTGTGAAGTCAGAGCAGGCTTCATGGAGGGCATGGGGTTTTGGCAGTATTAGTGCAACAGCTAATGTTCAAAGCTCTGCCCCCACCTCAGGCTCTCATAGAGACCCTCACCCACCACTTTTTTTTTTTTTTCCAAACCACAGCACTGGTCAGCTCTGGCTTATGGTGATGTGGGGTATTGAAGCTGGGACTTCAGAGCCTCAGGGATGACAGTCTGTTTACATAAACTTTATGCCATCTACCCCCACCCGCCATTTTTCTGGTGCTACATACCTTACTCTTTTCACCTCATCATCATCCCAGACCCTTCATCATTCAGCCATGAGATCTTTCCACTTCGAGACACACTGAGGTAAGAAGTACTCCATGTAAAAGATCAACACCAAATTTTTCAGGGAAGATGAAGATGAAAGAGAGAGGGAGAAGTGCTTTTAAGGAAAGAATGTTTTGTTTTCCATAATTCCAGTTGAAGGATTATTCTGTCCTCTGTGAATGGTGTTCATCTAATATTCTATAGCAGAATAGAAAACACAGGGGACTTAGATCTGCCAAGTGCCCCTGTGGCTCCATTCCTCTCTTGCCATGGCCAGTGCTGTCATTGGTCTGTGACTATGAAACTCCCATCCAAAAGCTAAACAGGCCCAACACCACAGCACCATGAAGTACTATGGCACGTTGCTGATACAGTGGGCCTCCCAGCACCCCGAGGGCACTCAGAGAATAGCTGTTGAATGACAACTAGGTAGAACTGAGAAATCCCACAAGAACCATCTCTCTTTTTCAAAACCATGACAGATGGCCAACTTATTCTTAATGGTTTCCGGTCCCTCTACCACCCTCAGAAACCACTCTCCTTATGCCTTCCAAATGATAAATCAAGAGAAAATACAAAAGCACTGGGGGTGGAGGTGTGAGCACTGCCAGGGCTGACTTGGGAGTTTCAAAGTAGAGAAAGGACTCCTTTTAGTAAAACTCATGATTCCTTCTTTTCATCCCTGGGGGGGGGTGGGGTGGGGGGGTAGGGGGACATGTCCCCTGTGGTCACAGTTTCCATTATAGCAGGAAGCGGACATACAAGTCCCAGAGAATGCACAGGCAGATGTCAGAAGCCTCAACCAGAAAGGATGCTTTGGGGCACTTCTTCCCAGGTGTCCCAGCATCCTTCTCTTCCTCCAAGGCTTCCTTTTCCTCCTGAATCTAGAATGAGGAGCCCTGCTTCACCTTGTAGAAGGGGAGTCTTTTACTCCACACAGATAAACACTTTCTCATTATTCTTGGTATGATCACTTCAGAAGAACATGTTGGGATCTCCCCCACACCCACACACTCACCATACACAACATTCAAAAATACCACAAGCATCATACACAGATGCTACATACAACATTCACACTTACCATACACACATGCAAATTCCATTCATGTTATACTACTGACACACATATATCATACATACAATTCATATACTACTACATACAGAGATACCACACATAGTACTTACATGTACTGAAGACCATAGAAACAACACACAACCTCTCTCTCTCTCTCTCTCTCTCTAGCAGGGACCGGCTGCAGCAACTCTGGTAAGTTTTCCAGTAGAGTGTGGGAGATCTTCCATTCCCTGAGGAGTACCTCTTGCTGCCCGCCTGCCACACATCTGCTGCTCTTCCCCCTCTTTCCTCCTTCAAGGTGAGGAGAGGAAGCCTCTCAGGATAATCATTCTTGAGAAATTTGGCTGAGAGTATTTTAAGGAGAGAATCATAGCTGTGAAGTTCCCCCAGCCCTCAAGAATCTGGATAGAGGCCGATTCTCAGAGGTGTGTGGGGCTGAGCTCAGTGAAGAGGAGAAAGCTAGTACACTATGGGGCTATGGCTGATTGTGCGGCATTGGGGTACTGACTTTTAAAAAGGGCATACTCACTGGTTCCCTTCGTGTGTGGTAACTGAAGACACCCATCCCAAGCAAGCCCCCCACTCCAGACCACATGTACACAATACCCATTGTGCTCCCACGAGAGCTGAATTTCAGGTCAGTCACCTCATTGGGCTGGAGGCTACTACCCACACACCCCTACCCCTACTCTTACACAAAACCTCTCCACAATGGCAACCATCACCCTCACCCCTTCCATTTCCAGAGGCTGGCAGCCGACCTATGCCTACCTTCCACACCAAAAGAAACTAGCACTCCTGGGATAGCCTGATACTCAGGTTGACAAATTGTTTCTGTGCTTTGTTGCAACTGCCACAGCATAGTGCCTTCTTAGAACAGAAGGCTTAGATTCTCCAGTAGATTTCAGCAAACATTTCTCTGGATGTAGAGCTCCAGCCAAGACAAGACTAGCCCTTCCTAACAGCATACTGGCTTACCACCAGATCATTGTAGGGAGTGACATAGCTGCCACTTTGAATAGGAGATGTGCAGGGATTCTGACAGTCATACCATTACTTTCACTCATTTCCTAAAGGGCTGTACTTCATGCATAAAGATTGACTGGCCCCAAACACAGATGTGAAGTTCACATAGCTTCTTAGGGCTTTAGACATTGCATCTACTTCAGAAATCTATTCTCACATGAACTTGACCCTCTTGGAATGTATCCATCTTGGGCCACATGATCAAAGTAAGTCATATGTTATGTCATAGATATGGAAAGGCAATCACCCTCGTTAGCAAAAGCCCCCATCCAGTCATATCCTAGGGCTTTTGCCTCTAACTCTCTGAACTGGTTCATCACAACATTCCAGCATAAAAAGCCCACCCTAAGGATGATGTAATTCATTCACAGTATGAGTTGAGGGGACAGGCAAACAAGAAGAGAATGAACCTTAATCTTTGGGACTAATGAACACATAAGTAAATGTTGGGTCAGTGTGATTTTGTGTAATTAAAAATAAAAAACTTATGTGGATAATCCCATGGCTAAGTCACTTCCCAGATTTTACTGGCCTAGTGTCTGTCACAAAGAGTCTGACTCCTTGGTCCAATCAAGCAATCTTCCATTTTCTTCATCTTCAATTAAAAACAATAGCCTTTCTAGCACCACATAGGACTTACTGTGAAGGAAAAGACAGAGTGATACTAACATACCTGGAGTCTATGGTGTAGGAGTACCATAAACTAGGTCAAAAGCCATCCTGAACTTTAAGGAAAAAGTTTTCAATTTGTTGGGAGAATTATCTCTTTGTGACTGCTTGCCCACAGCACATTAAACTATAATTTACACATCTGTTCAGAGAGTAGCTTGATAATCCAACAATTCCATTCCTAGGTTTCTCTCCAAAGAGCAGGAAACCACTCAGCTGACAAGCCCTATGAACTCCTGTGTACACTGCAACACTATCTACAAAAGCCAAGGTATAGAAGCAGCTCAAGGGCTGGGGAGACAACATAATAGTTAGGGAAAAGACTTTCATGCTTGAGACTCTAAAGAACCAAGTTCAATCGCCAGCAAAACCATACGCCAGAGCTGAGTAGTGTGCCAGTCTCTCCCTTGTTCTATATCAGTATCTTTCTGTAACTCTATAATTATAAAATAAATTATTTTTAAAGAGAAAAAGCTCTCAACCATGAATAAATGGTGAAAAAAAGATAGTGTATCCATACAATGGAATATCATGCAGCTGAAAGCAAAGATGAGATCTTGTCATTTCCAAAACCATAGATGAAGCTGAAAAGGGTCATACTAAATGTAGTCAGAAGGAAATCAAAACACATGAATTTACTCACATGTAAGATAAAAGGAATCACAGCAAGAGAACAGAAGATAAACTCTGGGATTCTGACTACAGAATTAAGGTTACCAGAGGAGAGAGGGTGAGAGGCACAGTGTATTGCTGTGGAGTGATATTGGCACTATATTAATGATTGTGCTGTAGTAACACACTTGAGAAGGTCTGAGACTGTATTTCTAAAATGTAACACATAAAGTCTTGTTATATATATATATATATATATATATATATATATATATATATACACACACACACACACACACACACACACATATATATTACTCATCCCCATACCCCACCACCTCTGTTAAATATGAATGGAAGTCCTTGATTTTTTTTCCTTTTCCTGGCAGACTAGACAAATATCTTAGGAACAAGGGCTCCCAGAATTTCCACACAGAAAAATGCCTGGGTTGGGGAAGAGGGTGGAGGCACAATCTAGCCATAAGGAACAAGACTACAGAATTTGTTTTGAAGCACAATTCTTACTTGCTCCTTCAGTATATCCTGTGTGTCATGTACTATGATAAGTGCTTTTGGAACAGATAAGTTAGATAAAACCTAGGACTTTTGACACTTAATTCTAAAGGGAGGAAAGGTAATCAATAAGCAACAACCATAAAACTGAGACAATAAAAAGGCAATTAATGAGAGTACTCTGATTATTTGAAGACACACAATAGAGAGTGTACAGGGTAGGCTAGAAAGGCCACTCTAGCAAGGAGCAGTTAAGTGGAGCTCCAAGTGACAGGATTAGGCTGTCTAAAAGAACACACCAAGGAGAGGGGGCAGCTTGTTCAAGAATCCTGAGGCCGGAGGAGGTGCAGCATACTCCAAGAACAGAACAAAAGTAGAGGTATCTGGAACACAAGGGCCAGGGGAAGTGGGCAACACACCCAGAAGAGTGGGTATGCTGAAAGATTGTTGGCATCTGATAACCTGGGAGGTAACACAGTGGATAAAAGCACCAAATTCTCAAGTGTGAGGTCCCAAGTTCAATACCCAGCACTGCATGCATCAGTCGTAAGGATGCTCTGGTGTGTGTGTGTGTGTGTGTGTGTGTGTGTGTGTGTGTTTCTATCTCCCTCTCCCTTTTTCCCTTCTCTCCCTATCTATAAAAATGATTATTTTATTTTATAGAGATGGAGAAGTTGAAGGTGAAAGGACAAACAGACAAATCTGCAGTAATATTTCATCACTTGTGACACATTCCTCCTGCAACTGGGAACCTGGGGCTTGAACCTGGATCCCTGTGTGCTCAATCTGGTACAACACAGCCTGGCTCCAATAAATACTTTTTAAAAAGATTGTTGGCTTCTGGGTTAGGGGGACTTGTGGAAAAGAAGTAAATCCACTTAGACAACTACAAGACAAGCTCAAAAGCACTCACTTGTGATTGAATACAGAGTGGAGTAAAATAGCAGCTAAAGGCAAACTTGAGAAACCAGGTGAACTTGGTGTTCATTTATTATATGAGAAAGAATAAAGAAGGAGCAATTTGAGAGGAGAGATAAATCTCTATTTTGGCCATGTTAAGTTTTAGGTACTTTCTAGATACCATGAGAAAATGTCTGTAAGGCCACGAGGCCTGTCTGAGGAGTGGTCTGAGGTGAAAATGGCTTCTTAAGAGTCACTACTGACAGAAGATTTGCAAAGCCACAAACTAGATTGTCACCTCGGAAACCCAGGGGGGATTAAAACAATAATAGTGGTAATAATAATAGAAGAGGAGGAGGAAAAAGAGGAAGAAGAGAGCCTGAGATGAGCTTCTTTGAATAGTTGGCATTTATAAGAGGAGAGGGGAAACATGGAGTAGTAAAGATGATTGAAAGAACTGGCCAATGAGACAGGAGTAAAGTCCCAAGAGTGTGGCTACATGAAAACCAAGACAAGAGAATATTCCAGTGAGGAAGTTGCCACTTGTGTTAAATGGTATGTAGAGGACAAGATGACAGTGAAGTGAGCATGGTATCTGGCAAGAGGATAATGCTTGGTGACTTTGGCAAGAGTCATAGAAAGCATTCTGGCTATGTAGTGTGAAAGGGTTGGGAGGTGAGAAGTAGAGAATGTGGTGATGTGCAACTTTCAAGTTTTGCTCAGAAAAACGGAAAAAGAGATAGGAAAAGGCTTAAGATAACTTATTTTTAATACAGGAGGCACTGGGACTTAACTTGAGCTGTTAGAGGCAGCACAGTAGAAAGGATGGCATAGCCAAGTCCTTAAGAAAGTCAAAGAAAAGCTGGACCCCAAAGTTTAGCCCTTCAAGAGACCTGGAGTCCAGGTATTTGGCTTTCTCAGGGCTTGGTGATTCGCAGAGTTGGTGTCAAGTTGCCAAGAGCTCCCCTCAAGGAACCTGGAGCAAAGGCAGTAGCAAAGGTTGAGTTGCAGATGCAGCTGGTTGGCAGCTTTGGTGATATAAAAATCAGGGCCTTCCTGGCAAGATGATCCCATTTTCTCAATGAATTGTGTGGCATATTTGCCACCTGAGAGTGTGGTTTAGTGTTGTGTATGTGGGGGGGGGGGGGTTTAGGTTGGAAGTGAGAAGACTGAGTGTGAAGTGCTTTTGGAGTGGGAGAAAGTTAGCATAGTACAATGTGGAGCAGGGGTGCTGGGCAGGACACCAAGTCACAATTTGAGATCTGCGGCTCTGTCCTCGTGGGTGTTTTGCTGACTCAAAGAGAGTTCTTCAGCTGCTTCGAGGCAGGCAAACCAGAAGTTTAACTGTTAAACTGGGAATATAGCTTGCTCAGGCAGGACCTGAGCATGGGTATAACCCCCACACAAGCCCTGCTCTCCCTCATCTCAGGAACACCACTGCAGTCTTCCTCCTAGCCCTGAAGTGCCTTTCCTGCCATGACATGTTAGATTTGTGAAGGAACAGCAAGCAGTGTGTGAGAGAGAAAACAGAAGCCTATGAATGAGTTTTTATCTTCTAATAAACAGTCCTCAGACATGGGCCTTACGACTCCTTAGAGGATGCAGGACTACTTGTCCTCAGCAATTCTCAAGCTCATTATGGGTCTTTGTATCAACCTCCTCTTTTCTTATCTCATTATTCTGGTGTCTAACTCTTGCTCTCTGGAATTACTTAAAAAATAAAAATAAAGGGAGTCGGGCGGTAGCACAGTGGGTTAAGCGCACATAGTGCAAAGTGCAAGGACCACATCAGGATCTCTGTTAGAGCCCTGGCTCCCCACCTGCAAGGGAGTCAGTTCACAGGTGGTGAAGCAGGTCTGCAGGTGTCTATCTTTCTCTCCCCGTCTTCCTTTCCTCTCTCCATTTCTCTCTGTCCTAAGAACGACAACATCAATAACAACAACAATAAAAAAAAAAACAGCAAGGGCAACAAAAAGGAAAATAATTTTTTTAAAAAAAAAAACTGCTTATACATAAGGTATTGCCCAAGTCTCTATCTTCAGGGAAACTTGAGCTAAGATCACTCACACTAGCAATGAATCCAGAATCCAGACCTTTATGTCAGGGCTCTGAAGTGAAGACCCTCTGCTGGAGAGGGGTTGTTCTAATCCTGGCATGGGATGGTATCACACACACTGAACCACTCATCCATGGTAGATTGGGTTGAGGTAGAAGCTGAAGTCATCCACTGTGCTGTGTGGTGGCTTTGGTAATTGAGTTAGTCAGCAACTGGCTGGCTTGGCCAATGTATTTGAAAATAAAAAAACTGGAAGGGTCAAGTCAGTCAACTATCCACTCAAGTCAATCTGTGAAATGCAGGCAGCTTTCTAGCTGTGGTGATAGCATTTCCTGTAGCCACAGAGTGAGCTGCTGATAATTGGATCCACGGATGAATGGGGACAGTGGCACCAGTGGCAGTGCTGCGAATGAAAACCAACTGTACAACCTTGGTACGTCTCTTATGTGAAATGTCCAACAGAAAAAGAATGGGAGTCTGAGGTTCATGTGGGTCATTTGGGTTGATGAAGAGGAAGGATGGCCCTGAAATGTGCTTTCTGAAGCCAAGAGGAGCTCCTTTCTGCTTGCCAGAAGAAAGAAGCTGATCTTATAATACAAAGATCTCATCTGAGGAAGGGGGCTTTCAATCTAACTCCTGTTCTCTCAGTTTTGTGTCTGTCTTCCTTCACTGTTTCCAGGCCAATAACTAAGTCAGAGCTACAACTGGACAACATATTCTTTAGAAGGGGACTGAGAGCCTGAAGCAAACAACTTACATATTGGAGAAGCAGTCACAGAAAAACTTGGCTAACAGATCCAGAGAGCAGTGGCACAGGAGAGGTGGGTGTGGAGTATGTCTAAGAGAGCAGAGCAGGGGATGGAATGTACTGGCCTAGGAGCCATTCTCGTGAATTGAGGGTCATGGTCCCAGGCCTTGTTTACTACAGACATTCCTCATAAGCTCCTGGGTTGGTGACCAAACAAGGAGGTGGGGATTATGGAAATGCATTGACAAACCTTGCAAGAGAGATTGAGGCGATTGTGGAGGTATGGCTGGTAGATCAACAGTCACATGACTGTATTTAGAAGGACATTTTGTTAACTCTCCTAGAAAGTCCCAGTGATAATAGTCAACTATAAGTGTCACAGCTCCATAAAGCTCTCTCCATTGGTTTTCTCCTGCCCACTGTCACTATCATACTCCTTAGTTTATGCCCCTCAAGACTGCTTCCCACTTTGATTCCTTACACAAAGAAAAGGCTGGATGCTTCTAAAGAGAGGTGGCAGGTAAGAAAGAAATTCTGAGTATGCTTCTGACTCATGGCTGAATCCAATGAGTACTGAGGCTTTCTACCATAGTATCTAGGTAGTAGATGTAGTGGGTCCTCAAGAAACAGTAAATCCCTGCTTCCCTTTTCTCTTTTTTTGTCTCCAGGGTTATTTCTGGGGCTCAGTACCTTCACTATAAATCCATTACTCCTGGAGGCTATTTTTTTTCCCTTTTGTTGCCTTTGTTGTTTATGGTTGTTGTTGTTATTATTGCTGTTATTGCTGTCATTGTTGTTGGGTAGAACAGAGAGACATCAAGAGAGGAGGGGAGACAGTGAAGGGGAAAGAAAGAGACACCTGTACTACTTGTAAATCGACCCCTTGCAGGTGGGGAGCCGGGGCCTTGAACTGAGATCCTTATGCTTGTCCTTGCTCTTAGCACCATGTGAGCTTAACCTGCTGTGCTACCACCAGGCCCACTCCTTCTCTCTTCACCTGGATCAGTGAATATTGGTGGCAGTTAAGGGCAAACAGCTCCTCCAGACAGAGCAATAATGCAGACTCACTGTGGTTGCCATCTCTTTTGCTGTATGCCTACCCAAAGCCATCATCACTTCTCCCACTGTTTCTGGTGGCTCATTTCCCAGGATAGTTTCCCCCATCCACAGTCACTACCTAGCCTCAGATTTACTGTGTCCCTGGAGGGATCAGGTCCCCTTGTGGAGAATAAAGTGAGGATCAGAAATTAGTCACTGGATTGTCACTTTGAACACAGTGAAAAGGGAAAGAATGAGAGGACAGGTGGTGGGAAGAGAAGAGAGGAGAGGGGTGGGCAGGTGAGAGGGGAGAGGGAGAGAAGGGCAGGAGCAAGCCAGCATGATACTCGATGAGCTCACACATTTTGTTTGATTTAATCCTCACCATGTATTTTCAAGATGCTCCCTTGTCATACAGATAAGGAAATCAAGACTTGGGATTCCTCTTTTTTTTTTAATTTTTAAAAATTTATTTATTTTCCTTTTTGTTGTCCATGTTTTTTATTGTTGTTGTAGTTATTGTTGTTATTGATGTCATTGTTAGGACAAAGAGAAATGGAGAGAGGAGGGGAAGACAAAGAGGGGGAGAAAAAGACACCTGCAGACCTGCTTCACCGCCTGTGAAGCGACCCCCCTTGCAGGTGGGGAGCCGGGGGCTCAAACCAGGATCCTTACACCAGTCCTTGTGCTTCTTGCCATGTGTGCTTAATCCACTCTGCTACTGCCCAATTCCCGGGATCCCTCTTTTAAACAACTGATTCTAAGTTCAACTCCTATGAGGGAAGGTGCAACTTGTGCAATAAGATAAGCAAGAGCTAGGAATTGACCAAGTATGAGGGAAACCAAGCAGATTAGATACACAGCACCTTTCAGCTTCTGCTGCCTGGTAGCTTGGGTTTAGTTAACCCTACCAATTTCCAGGTCATGTCCTTAGAGCAGGAATGCAGCAAACATTTTATTTTCCTTTTCCCCGCTACTTAAGAGTCAGTAGTTACCAGACATGGAAATACGATTTCCATGGAAGACAGCCCAAAGGCTTTCAAAGAGAAGCACCAACTTCCCTAGACTCTGAGTCTGATCACCTTGATCCAGTGTCAGAATGAGGGAGCCCACAACCATAAGAGGTGGGGGAGATAGGAGTAGGCAAGGAGAAGTCAGCAGCTTCACAAAGATGCTCCAAGCAATCTGACCAGACCTGACTTTTCTGCTGGTCTTCACCCTATCTAGCTTCAATTTCTCTGCTTTGTTTCAGCAAAGCCTCAAGCAATAGACCCAATCCCTGCACCCTGTGATTTCCTATCAGGATCTTTGTCTATCAATATCCCCCTATACCAGTGGCAGGGCTAATTTATTTTTATACTGTATCCCTTTCTTGACTTTCCTGCTGAAGTTGTCATAATACTTTGCCATTTCAGCATTCTTCTTTTAAACCATTTCCCTTATAAACTGTGCTTTCTCTTTCTATTCCTCGTAATAACCAAGCTTCAAAAAAAATCAATGCTCGGGAGTCGGGCTGTAGCGCGGCGGGTTAAGCGCAGGTGGCGCAAAGCACAAGGACCGGCATAAGGTCCCAGTTCGAACCCCGGCTCCCCACCTGCAGGGGAGTCGCTTCACAGGCAGTGAAGCAGGTCTGCAGGTGTCTATCTTTCTCTCCTCCTCTCTGTCTTCCCCTCCTCTCTCCATTTCTCTCTGTCCTATCCAACAGCGATGACAACAATAAAAAAAAAAAAACTAGGGCAACAAAAGGGAATAAATAAATTAAATAAAATATTTAAAAAAAATTTTAAAAAAATCAATGCTCTAGAGCTGAAGGGATCTTTTTTAATTTTAATTTAAGAAACATTTATGTAGCATTTATCCTGAACCATACAACTGTTTAATTGCTTAAAACTGTGAATGTATTTGATACTCATAAGATTCTCTAAGTCAGGCATAGCAGTTAACTCCATTTTTCTTTCAGATGAGGAAACTGAGTCTCAAAAAAGATAAAGTAACTAGTTTCAGGTCATACAACTAGAAAGTGGCAGAACTGGAATTTAAATCAGGTGAGGAAATCTAGCTTTAAATCTGTGTTCTTAACCTTAGAGAGTATTTAACCCATTCCTTCCATTTTCAGAAGAGATAAGGTAAAATATGGATTGGCATGAGGGTGATACCAAGGTCACTGTTTTTCAGATCATGGTTATGGCCATGCACAATGGTCTTCACTTCTATAGGTATGTCTCAATGGTGGTTCCTCATGAGTTAATTGTTCTGTAGAATGATATTATCACAGTAGATTGTCATCTTCCCAAAGGTGTAGAAAAGACATTTGGAAATGTAAGAGTCGGCACAAGGCTCTTTTGGGCTTTGAACTGGGTTGTCCTGGTTGTAACTCTGCCTTTAGTAGATCTGATACCCCAGCATGCCCCTTCAGCTCTTGTATCTGATCACTCCTACCTTCTGCACCCCCAAAACAATTTTGATCCATACTCCCAGTGGGGGAGAAGTGACAGGAGGAAGATGATAAGAGGGCTCTGAACTCCAGCTCCATCAGGACCTAGAGAGAGAGGAGGAAGAAGGAATGGACATTTGGATGTAGTAATAGGGTTATGAGTGGCTTGGAGGGGAAGAGAGGACTGGACCTGGAAGAAAATGGGGGCAATTACATACAAATGTAGGCAGATAGTTAACCCATGTCTGCAACCTTAGGAGAACTGCTATAGCTTGCAATGGAAGGACTGGAGATTCAGAACTCGTAGTGAGAAAGAAAGGTGTGGAATTAGGGGGCAGGTGGTAGCACAGTGGGTTAAGCACACATAGCACAAAGCACAAGGACCTGCTTAAGGATCCTGGTTCAAGCCCACGGATCCCTACCTGCAGAGGAGGTTGCTTCACAATTGGTAAAGCAAGTCTGCAGGTGTCTGTCTTTCTCGCCCCTTCTCTCTCCATTTCTCTCTGTCCTATCCATCAACAACAAGAAGAACAATGACAACAACAATAATAACGACAACAAGGGCAACAAAATGGGTAAAAATGGCTTCTAGGAGCAGTGGATTCATAGTGCAGGCACAGAAACCCAGCAACAACCCTGGAGGCGAAAAAAAAGAAAAGGTGTGGAATTATATCCCTGTTGACATTTTGTAAATCAATATTAAATCACTAATAAATTTTTTAAAATGTCTATGGTCTATGGGAGGGCACCCTGCAAACTCTTAAGTAGTCTAGAAATTATATTATTGCAATCATAATGGTGATTAGTCCTGTTAAAAATCAGTGTTGTATCCATTATTTTGGAAGAGTTTGTGAAATGATGACAAAAATATAGATTCTGGTGGGCATTGTTTTTCAAGGTGAGAACACGTGCTGCCAGGAAGAGTGACATTGTGAGTAAAAGGTTGGGAAGTGCAAACCGTGTTTTGATTACTAACAATTCTGGATAATAGCATAGAAGAAATGGTAGGACACGGAATAGGCAGGCTATGCCCCAAGAACAATACTCCATGTAGCCTTCTCAGTGCTGTGTATTGGGCAAAACTAATATTGGCATGTGGAAGTCAGTAATTTTCAGAAAGTGGGAAGAGATATTTAAGTCAAGAAATCCTTAGATGCAATATTTGAGAACTGTTTAATAGTTTTCTGATACTTAATGATTTATCCACCAAAGGGGTTCCCCCTCTGCCTAAGAATGTTGCAGTTGACATATTAAAAACAGAAAGTAAATCAAGTTATTTTAAAATCTCAGAGTAACATTTTGTCTTGTGGGCAATCTAATCCCAAAGGAGATAATAAGAGGGTTGTAATTCTTGCCTTCAAAGATTATTTTAAGAAAGAAAATATGGAGAAAAGGCCCAGAGAAGGAATGTTGATTATTGCATCCCCTGGATATGCTTTAATATCTAGACTATTCCCACAGAGCATAACACTAACTATGTACACAGCCAATGTTCCATAAATGGTGGATGGGTGGATGAGTGGATGGACGGAATATAATTTAGTATCATTACTATTACCAACAGTCATCTGTAAACTCATGTAGCAAATCTGGTTAGAAAGTCCAATAAAGGGGGTCGGGCAGTAGCGCAGTGGGTTATGCGCACTTGGCGTGAAGCGCAAGGACCGGCATAAGGATCCCGGTTCAAGCCCCGGCTCCCCACCTGCAGGGGAATCACTTCACAGGTGGTGAAGCAGGTCTGCAGGTGTCTATATTTCTCTCCCCCTGTCTTCCCCTCCTCTCTCCACTTCTGTCTGTCCTATCCAACAACAATGACATCAACAACAACGATAATAACTACAACAACAAAACAAGGGCAACAAAAGACAGTAAAATAATAAAAAAAAATTAAAAAACCTATCACTTTCCTAGTAATTAATTCTCTATGAACTTTTTTTACATAAAGTCATTTCCTTCTTTTTTTCTTTTTCTTTGCCTCCAGGGTTATTGTTGGGGCTCAGAGTCAGCCCTACACATCCACTGCTCCTGGCAGTCACTTTTTCCATTTCATTGGATAGGAGAGAGGGTAGTTGAGAGGGGAGGGGGACATAGAGAGAAATATATACACCTGCAGATCTGCTTTGAAGTCCCCAACCCCTGCAGGTGGGAAGCCAGGGGTTTGAACCAGGGTCCTTGTGTGGGTTCTTGCACTCTATAGTACTGTGTGCGCTGAGCCGGGTGTACCACTGCCTGGTCCCTCATTTACTTGTTTTCTTAATTATTTTTTTAGTCTTTATTTATTTACTGGATAGACACAGCCAGAAATTGAGAGGGAAGGGGTGATATGGAGAGAGACAGAGAGACACTTGCAGCACTGCTTCACCACTCTTGAAGCTTTCCCCCTGCAGGTAGGGATCAGGGACTTGAACCTGGGTCCTTGTGCACTGTAACATGTGTGTTCAACCAGGTGTGTCACTATCTGGCCCCTATTTACTTATTTTCTAATAGCTAATCACTCAAAAGAAAATTCAGTCTTCCTCAACATCCAGCAGTCAAATCCTCTCTGTATGTGTCCTCTCTTCCCTATGGAGTGATGGTGGTGGAAATTGTGTGGAGTTGTACCCCTCTTATCCTATGGTTTTGTCAGTGTTTCCTTTTCATAAATAAAATTAAAAAAATAGTAAGTGTCCTCTCAAACTAACAAACCATACAATACAATGGAATTTTCATTTCAGTGGAATTGTCTTCATTTGAGTAAGAGATAGAAATTTAAAGTCCAAGACAGATGTTTTGCTTTTGTTTGGCATTTATTTGGCACTAGCTACCTACACTTAAAAAAAGATGCTAAACAAGCTAACAATAATCTAACATTCACTCTTTTCATGGGGAGGGGAATGTTAAGTAGTTCCGCTTGGCACAGCATGTCAACTATGGTAAATTTGTTCCAAATAATATATTTCCATTCCTACAGCTTCACCTGACTGTTCAGGCTATCTTCCCCCATGTCCAAATTCATCCTCAGATCTGCATTCTTCTATTCTTTACACTTGTGTGTAGTTCTCTGTCTTCCATTTTTAAAGGTACCTTTTAAATATTTTATGTATTTATTTATTGAAAGAGAACCAGTTCACTGCTTGTGCACATGTGGTGCCAGGGACTAAACTCAGGATGGCATGCTTATATATCCCAGAGCTGTGCCCCCATGCTACCTCCCAGGGTGGGGCTGCCCTTGTTTTTAAATGATGAAAATTCGCAAGGTCATATCAATCTAGGAATGTGATTAGTCCTTTCATGGTGAGATGGTCTTGGAAGAAAAATGGAAGGAGATAATCTTAGGGAAGTATCTTGTAGAAAACAAGAGGTATGATATAAATGATCAGAGGACAAAGCAACACAGAAGAAGTATAACAGGTTATGTAGGAAGGGCTGTTTCTCAGATCTCTGGTCTATTTCAGGACATCCAGAAGAGAAAGTGTTGATGAGATGGCGAATTGGTTTAAGAAAAGTAATATTCTGTTCTGAGACAGAATTCATTTTGTTACTGGAGAGAAATAACCTGTGGGGGGAGGGAAGGATGGGGGAGAGAGAGAAAGAGAGAGGGAGAGGGAGAGGGAGAGGGAGAGGGAGAGGGAGAGGGAGAGGGAGAGGGAGAGGGAGAGGGAGAGGGAGAGGGAGCGCACACTCAGGAGTAGGGTGGGCGAGACAAAGAGGAAGACAGATGGGGAGGGGGGTGGGAGGAGGGAACACATGGTATGCAGTGGGAACACTGTTGGAAACAGAAGAACCACCCCCAGAGAGAAAATGCCAATGTCTCTGGGCAAAAATTGAAATTATCAGCACATGCCTCTTTGCTCTCTGAGAAAAAGATACTCTTTCTTTCTTTGTTCCTTTCTTTCTTTCTGGATGATTTTCCATTCTGACATCAGTAGAACATTTCATACCTAAAGAAGCCATCACTTAATTCCTCTTCTCAGGTAGCACTTCTGGACCCTAGACTCAGCATTCCTCAAAAATGTATTCTCACAATGTGCTGGACAAGTCAGTGTTGGGACCTCACGGTAAGGAAGTTTCAGAAGCAAGATACTGTCAAGATTTTATATAGATTTATGTCTTATTAAACAATAAGTTTAGTGATAACAATAAGGAAGTGATCTGTCCTTAAGAGAAAAATGGGGGAAGGAAAATACAATCTGTAATGCTAATTCTTTCTAAACAGTTTTCCATCTCATTCTTAGATGTTAATGCTAATTTGAGAAGGGACAAAACCACAAGCAGAGTAACATAACAACAACAAAAATCATCAATATGATATTTGAACACTGAATCAAGCCCTCTGCTAATTACTTTGCATGCACACTTATTTGTTCAACAGCACGAGAGGGTGATTTTAGGGTTATTTCTGCTTTTACAAAAGGCAAGAAGTTAAAAGGCTAAGAAATGTTAGGTACCTTGGCCATAGCCACTTGGCTCCCAAGTAAAGGGGAAGGATGCTGAGAGGCCCCTCTAAGCTCCTGACACCATTCAGCCAACAACATTAAGCTCCTTCCACTCCATATTTTCCCCACATGTGGTAGTCAAGAGAGAAAGGATTCTTCCCCAAAGCTACTCTAAAAATAATAAAATTATAAAAAATTAGGCAGTTGACTTAAATAATTGGAAATCCTAGTAATTAGTCCTTGATTAATGATAGGCACAAAAGAGGAGATAAAGACAAGTCTTACAAACACCTGACCTCTCCAACACATGTGCCAGGAGTGATGCCTTCCTTTCCTTTAAAAGCTATTTCTTCTGGCTTCCATCACTTGCCTCCACAGAGGTGACCACCACAACCCTCTCTCTTTGTCCTTCTAGCTCTGTGGCCTTAGCTTAACACTCACTGTCTCTTACTGTACTGGGTCTTTAAGGCCCAGTTGGAGTCTCTTCTTCTCTATCATGTGCTAGTTTTCTGAGAGAACTGATTTTTCTCTTGCTTGGCCATTGATGACCATATCATATCAAAACCACACTGATGAAGTTCAGTCTACAGCTTCATGTTCCAGTCTATACATTGCAGGTCCTGTGATGAATCCTCGTGGATACATTGCATTCTCAGCTCAGAAGTGAAGGCATCTTTTGTGCAAAGCAGGTTCCTACTTCAACGTCTCAATTTCCATTGATTCATCACCATCATTCTTACCTTAAGACTTCAGAGCCAGCTTTGAGGATTGTAAATCCCGCACTGCCTCATTCTAGGACATCATCAAATATGAAAGAAGTATCTCTCATAGTTCAAGGTTCTCTTGCAATACTTGTGACCACAGGCATCTTGGCCTTTGTCATCTTGCACTTGGGAGTGGATCTGACCTGTCTACCCAACTTTGGTCACTGTCTCCCATTCTCTCAGAGAATTCATCTCCTTAGAATAACCATTTCATCAATTTTTTCTCATGGTTGCTTGCCAGCCTACAGTTAAATGACCTAAATCTAGTCTCCAGGGTTTTCTATGACACATTCCATCAGGAGTTCAAGAATAGACTATTTTGAAAAGCAGAAGACCAGATCATTTGCACCTGTTTAAATTTCTTTATATAAACACCTAGTAGTGAAAAGCTGATGTGATCTACCTTTTATTGATACATACTTTTTTTTAAGGTCATTGGCAGGGCTTTCTGCATTCACTACTCCATTCCTGGTGGTTATTTTTATAGAGGGTGAGAGACAGAGATGGGCTCCCATTAGCACTGCTCCACCACCTATGAAGCTTCCCCACTGCAGGTGGGAACTGGCTCCATGTACTTGGGTCTTTGTGCAAACTAACATATGTGCTCTACCAGATATATCACTGCCAGTCTACTGATGCACTCTTTATCACACTAATATTTTTAGATGAAATTTGTACAGACTAATTTCATTAAAGATACACAATGAAATGGTTAGAACTATAGGGTAATTGGGATATTTGTAGAGATATTTGTGATGCATTTTGCTACAGAACTGGAGAGCTGAAGGGAGAGGAGTGGAGAGAATCAAAGATGACTTGCAAAGTTCTGACACATGCAGTGAGAAGGGAAACAATTCCATTTTCCTGAGATGGAGATAAATTGTGGAGGGCAAGGTGCATGAGGTTATCACGAAAATCCTGCCTTGGTTTCTCTGGAAAAATCCATTAGTAGTGCTCAGTCAAATAAGGTGAGTTGACAAGCTAGAGATGTGTTTCTAACATCTACCCAGCTCATCTTCAGGTGGTCTATAATTGTTTTATTGATGAGAGAGACATCAGAACATCTATGATGTTATATTTTATTGTTGTTCTTGTCTGTTATGCCAAGTGTGGGACACAAGATCTCATACTTACGATGCCATGCACACTTCTCAGCCAATTGCCTTGCTTCATGAAAATTATCATCAAAGTTCAAGCTTAGGGATGGACAAGATAGCTCACCTGGATAGTGTACCTGGTTTGCATACAGGTGACCTGGGTTTGAGCTCAGCCCCTGCTGCACTGGAGGAAGCTTCAGTGCTATGGTATCTTTCTTTCTCTCCCTCTATCTCTGCCACTATATGAAAAAGTCCATATGGAACAGTGGAATCTCATACAATTTTTTAAAAAAATTTACAGCTATATAACAACAGTGGTCCTGTGAAGAAGGTAGAATTAGCAACTCAGACAAGCCAGAATGGGGTAACCAGACTGTGAATAACCTTTTCAATCAAAGAAAATCAAATCTGGCCCATTTCCTTTTCTTTATCAAGTGAATCTAAAGTTTAGCTCAAGGAAAAATTCAGGCTAATCTAAAGGGGGGCTGCCGCTGACAGGTGACTACTCAGCCAAGAGGCCTACAGAACTGCTTCTCCCTGCCCCTCTGGGCTCCCTCAGTGGCAAAGATGGAAACACAGTCACAGTCTCCAACCTCCTAGTAGCTGTCCTGTTGTCCACAGAGGCCACAGGGCTGGGGTCTGGGTGGTAAATGGAAGGGAGCAAGCTGAGACAACAGTGTAGGCTGGGGGAGGTGGTTAAGGAGCAAGGGCACATGCCCTGTGTGGGTGAGGTTCTGGGCTCTGGCCTCATGGGATGGAACAGGTGCTGAGCACTGTTCTACTCTGCCTGTATCTCTACTTCTCTCTCTTTTTCCCTCTCTCTCTCTCTCCCCCAACCCCATGTGTGTATCTTTCTTTCCCATTAAAATAAATAAAATATTTTTTAAAAACTTTATTAAAGAGGAGAGAGACAGAACACACAACAATTTTGTGGCACATTCTATACCAGGGATTGAATTCAAGGCCTCATGCTTGAGAATCTAATATTTTTTAGCCACTGGACTACCTTCTGGGCCACAAGACTTTTTTTAAAACAAATTTTTAAAGAATTCTCAATAAATGAGAAAGAGAGGTAGGTAGGGGGAAAGGGAGAGAGAGAGAGAGGAGAGAGAACAGGGAGAGGGGGAGGGGGGAGGGAGAGGGAGAGGGATACCCCTTTTGGAAAGTAATTTGAGATCAGATTGACGTGATTCAGAATGGATGTTAGCTAAACTTTGATTTAGCTAAAACATTTCCCTCAGAGGCTCTTAATTACACAAGTAAATTTGTCTGAATGACATCTGAGAAATGCTAGTAGCTAGTGAAGTGATATTTGTGGTATTAAAGCCAAAAGACAGGGAGCAGTTTGTTGCAGAAGTGTAGGCCCAAGCCAGCGTGCATGGTGACCATGAAGTAGAGAGGAAAGAACGACTTAAGTCAGGGGCAAGTGTGAGAGTTACTGTTGTCTGACTGACTGCAAATATGAAGTGAGTGGGATGAAGGAGGGGCCTTCTTGAGAAGCAAAAACTCAAGTGGACACTCTGCACATAAAGCAAATGTTGAGAATGAGTCCAAAACCTTCATTCTAATGTCAGTGAAACAGAAAGGAATTGTCATACATGAAAAAGAATATGTTGGATTATTCTTTTTTAAAGAATGACTTCTTCACTTCACAAGCCCCAACTTTCTTGTCTTTATTGACTTATTTACACTTTCATTCAATGAAATGTGTAAGTTCCCTGTGTAGTGAGTCCCAGGGTGGCTGCAGGAATGAATGAGATGCTCCCAGTCCTAGACACTCCTAGATAGACTTTTAATTTGAACCTTTTGCACATCTAAGTGTTATAATAGAGATATGATCACAGGGTGCTAGGGGCACACAGAAGATGACTAATCCTGCCTGGAATTGTGAGAGGAGATTTCATAGAGGTGCCACCTGGGGGAATCTTAGAGCACATTCATGGACTCAGCAGGAGGAGAGAGGCACTGCAGAGGCTATGCAGATGCGAGGAGCAGTGAGTGACAGGCTTTCACACTGAAAGAATGGCCAAGCATGTCTTTCTACCATGCTGAATCATAGTGTGTATGTGTATGCTGGGGTTAGGTAGTGACCTGGAAGATGAAAACAGAACTCCAGTCATAAGAATTTTACCCAGTTACTCAAGTGTCTGTTTATGGCTTGTTTGGGAACCAATTATCTCCCTCTCTCTCTTCTCTCTCAATTGCCACAAGGATTATTGCTGTTTTTTTTTTTTTAACTTCATAGGAAAGAGAATTTGAGAGAGGAGGAGACAGAGAGGGAGAGAGGCACAGTACTTGCTTCACCACTTGTGAAGCTTCCCCCTGCAGGTGGAGAGCCAGGACTTGAACCTAGGTCCTTGTGCATGGCAATATGTGTTCTTAACCACCAACTGCCCCCCAGGGTTTATATTTTATCCAGTGAGTAAAAGGAGCCATTGAGAGTGGTGTGGACATTAGCTTTCTTATTCTGGACATCCTGTTCTTTGTTATTTGCAGCATATGTAATGTTCTTAAATACTTTATTGGGGGACTAATGGTTTATAGTACATTTGTTGGCACTTAAGTACAACCTCTCACCTCCCCATGACAGGTGTCTAGGTGTCTGCAAGACACCTACTCCTCCACCCCAGATACTTTCCCCACCCCAACTTACACCAGGACCTCAACACCCCTCTGTCTCATCCCTTTCACTCTTTTCCCTAGTCAAAAGGGTAGAAATGGTCATACCCTATGATTCAGCAATTCCTTACCTGGAGAGGAATACAAATACACCTATCTAAAGAGAAACAAATACACCTATCCAAATACAAATACACCTATCCAAAGAGAACTATAAATATACTTATGTTCCTAGCAGCATAATTCATAACAACCTTAAAAATTGGAAGCAACCTAGATGCCCAATGACAAATAAGTGGCTAAGAAAGTTGTGGTGTATACAGATAATGGAATACTATGCAGCATACTGAAATCTTGTTTAATCAAGTGACTTTAGAGCTACAAAGTCTTCCTCATTGCCAGCCTTACTTGAGAAGCCATGCTGGCCCCTTTTCAATCTTCCAGGACAATATGTCCATCTCCCAAAAGGATAAGCAAGCACCAAGGTAATTGGAGGCAAAAGCTTCTCATCACCCAACACAACTACCAGTCAATACCTTTCTTCAAACTTCTTGCTGGAAGCAAATGCTGGGGATTTTGCCATCCTGCCCAGATCCATGTCTTTCCCCCCAATATAAAGGAAAGCAGAGTGTAGTTGAGGAATTCTGATCACACCCCACCTGAGTTAGACCACCTCTTCATAACTGAATTCATTTCACAAAAGCTAGGTTTTCCATTTCTCATCAAGGCTTATGCTGCCACCAAGGCAGGCTTCCCTTCTGTCTTTCTTTCATCAGTAAAGATTAGACCACTGTGGCTAATCTGGGGAGAAAGGGCTCTGTTTTCAGGGGCTCAGTGCTAAGGCTAGATAGGATCAAGCCCTGGTCTTAATTATTTCTGCAATGCCTCTCTCCCTTTAGACATGTCCTGTGCTTTCTGTCTCCTGTCTATTTCATTTCATAGACATATTTCCCCGCTGCTCACAGTAACCAGAGGGACTGATTCAACAGCTGGTATATCCGGGTATGGAGAAACAGAATCCTCTTCCAGCCCTCAGAAGGAGTGGAAAAACATTTTTTGGGCAGGGGGACAAGATCACAATCTGAAGCACGTGTCACTGCTGAGGCTGACAGACTTAGCATGTGTGTCCTTTACACAGGGCCCACAAGACTACAAAGGCAGTGCTTGCTTTCTTCACCCCCCTTTTCCAATTTTACCTTTGGGGAGAGATAGATGAAATATGTCCCAGTGCTCCTGAATGTCCATTCAGCTCTCTACTGGCCCCTTGGCTCTGCCAGTTGGGTTTCTGGGTTACCCTTTTGACTCATAAGTGAAGTGCACTACAGCATAGTACCTCTGGAGAGGTGAACTCCTGCATGCCCTTCTTTGCCCTACTCTTAGGACAATACCAACCAGTCATAATGAAATGAAGCTTACATCACCTCTGTCAAGATGAAAACAACACCAGCAAATACAAGGACACCTTGGTAATATACCAGGGCCATTACAATGGCCATGGGCCCTCAGCCATTATGCCTCACAGGTCCACAAGTGTTGAGTTTCATGGTGTGTCTGCTCTGCCATCTGTTACTCACCCTTACAACCTCCAACATAGAAGCCAACAGAGCCTTGTGTGTTTCTGACAGGAAATCTGGAAAATATTCATTATACTTTGCCACCACCCCCCATCCCACTCGTCCCGTCCCCCAACTCACAATCCTGCTTGTAGTAGCAGTCATTGGACACAAGCAAAATGGGAACTTTTGCCTACCAAGATATTGCTAGCCCAATCCTGAGGGACCAGTTCAGTAGTAGAGCATGCCTGACGCAGCTTGAGGAGCATGTGTGGTATAGCAAGCAGCAAATATGCCTTGCACCTGACAGCACTTTCCTCCTATTGTGCTTATGGTGATGAGATGCTGAGATGCTGAAAAATGCCAGATCTGGGAGTGGGAGTTTGAATAGGAACAATTGTCCTCAATACCATTCAGTTATGCCCAAGTCTGGTGGCCTTAAGGACATGATACAAAATACCATCTGTTCAGCCAGGCACCTTCATGATAAATGTAGGTGAGATGGCTGGGTGGGGGACAGATGGGTTAAAGGTAGCACTAGCAAATCACAAACCACAGTTATGATAGATAGCACCCAGGTAACATTTCTGTCTCCTTATTCCACTAGACAGGTTTCCTGTGTCACACAGTATCTAATCAGGTGGGTAATAATACTACCCTTGTCTTTTAAAAATTATGTCCTTGTTAACACAATGAATATCACTTTGACCTAACACTTGTGCTGGTCCACAACCTTTAGAACCATTTCATATCACACATTATGAAACTAGGAGTAAGTCCCTGCCAGAACACTCTTGGCCCAGCTCCTCTGGTCTTCTGGTAGGTGGTCTTCGCCAGCCTCTGGCGGAGAGGTTGTGAAGTTGTATGGCCCACCATTTCTTCTCTTTCCCTAAACAACCCCCCAACCTACATCTTCCTCATTCTCCACTCTGTTTTCTCTTTTACTCTGTGGCACTTTGGGGAGCAATTCTATTAAATGCAATAACAGCAGAGTAACACAAAAAGCATCATTTTCTAGTTCTAATAACTTTCATTTTAAAGCCACTTGTGTGCTTCGAAATTTAACAAAGCATCAATTTCCCATCAAAGCCAGCAGACGTCAAATTTGAAGCTTTCAAGTTCTATTTCTTAGATTTGTAATCTACGTGCATGGGGGAGTAAAATGTCATTTAAAGTCAGATTCGTTTTGCTGCTCCAGTTTTACTGCCAGACACATATGCCTCTGCATCAAACAGGTGCCAGGTGCACAGAGCTGGGGGGAAAGGGTCAAGAACCATAGGGGCATCTATACCAACTTCTAGAGGATTGCCACTGGTAAAATCCTTTCTTCACCCCTTTCCAAATTGAATTTCTTAGTGCTAACAGGGAGCACACTATTCAGAATAGCCAACAGGGGAGAAGCAAAGAAAGGAATCTCTTCATAAGCACCAAGTGAAAATTGATACAAACACTGTCTCTGTATTTTGTACTTTCTGGACAATGAGGCCAAGACAACAGTAGTGGCCCAACAGTACTTCCCAACCTGGCAGCCCTTTAGAATTAATCAGGTCAGTTCCCAGGTCCCTATCCTATTGCTGTCTGACTAAATCTCATGGTTTGCAGGGAGACTTGGGATCTCTATCTGATTTAAAGTTTCCCAAGAAGTTCTGCTGTGTTAACAGGTCTGAGAAGTATGGGCACGGGAAACTGGAGATACACAAAGCTTTGCTGTCAGAACCTGATGATTCATTTCAGAAGCAAAGGACTGAGCTAGCTTCTAGTCATCCCAGCACCCAGTCTGTAACGCTGTGCTCCTGGACTACCCCCACCCATCAGAGTATGCTACAAGAACCAAGAGTTTGCTACTTGTGAACAATGGGAAGGACAGATTCTGCAAAAATGAAACACCTGGAAAAAGGCTCAGAACACACACACACACACACACTCACTCACTCACACAACCACCCCTGTGCGCTTGCACTCAGCTTGGCTGGCATGGGTTAATTTGGAATTGGGCTGAATGTTTCCTGAAAGGACCTACTTATTTAAGGACTGAGCCACTAGAGGCCGCTCTAAGCCAGATCCTTGTTAAACCCTGTTCTGAAGTGAGATCACATCAAAGTCATAGGGAGGCACTGAGTGGCACTGGGAGCTATGGCAACCCCAGGTTTCCTGTTTTTAAACTTGGTGAGTGAGCACACAAAGTACATGTGTGTACATGTAGAGGAGGGGGGCTCTGGCATGTTTTGATAGAACATTCTTTTATGAAGCTTTGCATTTGCAGGTGGCTAATAACCCATGATAAAGAGGTCAAACAATTAAGCTGGAATCAGCTAGAGTGGGAAGCTTCTTGTCTCCTCACCTCCAGGGTATCTCCCTCTCCCTCCGCCCCCCTTCATCCCTCATGGCCTCGTGTCAGAAGCACCTGAAATGTCTTCTGTTTTTAAGCAATGTATTCTGAAATTACTGTCTTTGTTTCTTGGACTCATTAAGGGACTTCAGTTTGTTACAAGAGAAGTAAATCCGGGGAGTGGGCAGTAGTGCAGTGGGTTATGTGCAGGTGGCGCAAAGCGCAAGGACCAGCATAAGGATTGTGGTTCGATCCCCTGGTTCCCCACCTGCAGGGGAGTCGCTTAACAGGCACATCAGCAGGTGTTTATCTTTCTCTCCCCTGTCTTCCCCTCCATTTCTCTATGTGCTATCAAGGACAACATCAA
Source organism: Erinaceus europaeus (assembly GCF_950295315.1). Taxonomy (NCBI): domain Eukaryota; kingdom Metazoa; phylum Chordata; class Mammalia; order Eulipotyphla; family Erinaceidae; genus Erinaceus; species Erinaceus europaeus. The sequence goes on from NC_080168.1 coordinate 51,191,357, forward strand.
TAACAACAACAATACAACAATAAAAAAACAAGGGCAACAAAAGGGAAAAATAAATATAAAATTTTTTTAAAAAAATCCAAACCAGCAAATTAGAAGAACTCTCATTCTCTTCACAAATGCTGCTGTGTGTGCAGCACCAAGCACAGGACTTGGGGCATTAATAGAACACTGTGTCAGTTTGTGAGGTCCAGAAAGTGGCCTCCCAAGTGCCACATGCCCTTCACTCTCAATTGCCTTGTTTGCAGTTTACCCTAATCTCTGGCTGAGTTAAACAAATCCAAACTAGTCTGACCTGTCACAAAAAAGACAGCAGCCCTGGAGGACATTTGTAGATCACGACAGAGGCCAAGTTCATGCTTTGTCTCATTACATGTCCTTGGCAGTATGCACAATATTCTTTCTAGAACCTCTGGGAAGTGAGAGAGTCTGTCTTTACTTATTTCCCCAAGATTTTCAAGTGTTCAAGGACTCTACATGTTGCTCCTCTCTGTGTAGGTTGACAAACTTAGGAACTTACAGGACCAGAGAGGTGACAGATGTCAGAATGCAGGAGGAAACAGGCTTGGAGTGGGACACCTTGAGCAGCCATGGTTTGCTCAGTCTAGTCTTTGGGACAAAGATTCAGCAGAAGGATTAAGAAAGGGGAGTCTTGGTTAAAGAACCAGCCTGCCCCATGGGTTAGTGAGGGGTTTGCACACATCAGAGTCATGTGTAATGGACTCAAACCTCCCCAGAGGAATTGATGAGGTGAGGCAAAGCACATCTGGAATTCAGACTCTGGATTTGAAACCCAACATTAACTGGGAGTAAAGTCAGCAAGTGACTTTCTTCCTGGATCTTGGTTTCTTTCTTTTAAAAAAGCAGGTAATAGCGTAGTACTTTTCAGATTACACAAGACTATATAAAGCACTTGGCACATGATATTCACTCAATCACCTTTTCAAAGTAAAATTTCTAAATTGCTGAACCTTAGTATTTTAAAGTGCTAAGCTTTTTCCTGATTATAGGAAGCATTTTAAGTGGAAAATTTCAGAAAGGTATTATAAAGTTCTCTAATGTCTAAAACCAAGGATAATCAATATAATTTAACCTCTCACTGATGATCTTGCAATGACTATGCTTTTTCTCTAGACAGAGAAGCCTTTGGGGGAGGGTTACATGAAGTGTGGGGAATTTATCACATTTTGCCCCAAATGGTCTCAGATAATGTGCCTTTCAAGGTTTTCTGCTGGGTTTTCCTAACAGGCCCTGTACTTTACCTCTTTTTTTCTTTTTTGTTAACTGGTTGTTGAAATATTTCAGCTTGCTTTCCTGATTCCCATTAGGCTATTTCTGAGTGGCCATCTGAGAAGTCAGATAATCAGGTATTTCTGGCACTGCCAGCTGCCTACCAATGGTATACCCTTCACTGTCTCTCAGGTATGTAGTTAAAAATCATTGATTCTTTTTTTTTAATTGAGTGACTATTGATGAAATTAAAAACTAAACTTCTCAGCTTTCCTTGCTGCTACTTGAGACCGCTGACTTCTGACCAATAGGCTTTATGCAAAGTGGGGGACTTCTAGGCAGTTGCTTTTAAAAAATAAACTCTTACCCTCCTTACTTTCCAATTTCATTCTGTTTCTTCAAACAATTTAGGCAGACATCTTAAGACAGTGAATGTCATACCTTGTAAGCAAGAACAACAACAAAAAATGCATAATTCCAATAGGAATCTGGGTCCTGGCATCATTCAGTCACCACCCCAGCTCTGGGCAGACCACCCAATTATCTACATGCATATTGGTTAAGTCAGGTTCCTGATGCCATAAGACTCCCTCAGAAGCCTCTTAGAACTTTGTATACAAAAGCATAGAAAAGCTCTGAGTTAATAAGAACCACACTCATTTTTAGACTAAGAATTTTGTACCAGTGCTCTCGGCTCTCAACTCTTTTCTGCTTTCTTTATGGTGTTTAGAGACATTCTATTATAGATCAGGTCAATGAATATATGATTTCCTTTTCCCTGGGAAAAGAAGTATATCAGTGTGTTAATACATGAGATGCAATAGCACAGCAATGACCAAAATGGCACTGTGTCACTCAGTTTCTCCTGTCAGTTTCTAACACAATCTCACATGTGTGCATGCGTACGTACACACACACACACACACACACACACACCCCTGCAATTTTCTCTACATAAAAGCAGAAAAATTTGACAAATTATAAAAATCTATATGACAGCAAATTATTTTATAATGACTACTATGCTATTTTTGCCCTGCCAAAAGATTCTGGGTACAATTTTACTCAGGCAAAGGGGTAAATACAAACAATGTTGAGAAAATTAAAAGGCATTAAATATTTTATTTCCATCAACTGATAACCACATTCACACTAGGAATAGAAATCCTTGCAGCCTTCTGTAATGATGTTTAATGAAATTAAATATGTGTAGACTGTTTGCTAGAAAATGGTCACTTGTATTACCATCATTGTTAGCCATAATAATGAACAGCTTGCTGTTTTTATCATTAGATTTTATGTCAACTATTAAATCTATCTGACACAAATCCTCAACAGGACACCAACTGTGATCTCTTTTAGAGAATTGTGAGTTAAGACTTACTTGCATTAACACAATATTGTCACAATGTGACATGCACAGCTATTTCTATTGCTTGGTCAGGGGAGATCTTTTAACTAGAAAAATAAGATGCTTATAGACTCCTTAAAAGTGTAAAAGTGTTATGGAGATTGGGTGGTGGGAATTGTGTGGAGTTATACCCCTCCTACCTTATGGTTTTGTTAATTAATACTTTCTTAAATAAAAAAAAAAAGAACAGAAAAAAAAAGTGTATAGACCTACCTATCAGGTCTGCCTTCTTGCCCAAACAATAAATGTACTAGTGTTACTTAGCAACCATCCCCACAGCTGTTGGGACCTCAATAATGGGACTAGGTTGGAAGGAAAGACCTGTTTGCCAAAGCCAATTCCAGGATAGCTACTTGAAAAGATTTCTCCCAGTGTCTACCCATACCTAACCTTTTCCATAAAATCAACTGCACAGCTTCTGGCCTCTGTGAGATGAAGAAGCAAGGAAGCGTGTCCACATCCAATCTTGGATAATGTTCTTCTCCACTGGACAGACGTTAATGTCCACACAGTACGACAGTGTCACACGAGTGTGTGTTGGGCAACAGCTACACATCGGGTCACTTGTGGACATGAAAAGCCAGAGGCAAAAGAGCCTTTAATGCTTTTCAGTGAAAACAGAGAAAAGTGAGGCACAAAAAGGTCAAGATTTGGCAAGTTCTCTGGATAAAGATAAAATGGACTGAAGAAAGTCAAGTGGAGCATTAGTGAATGAAGGGAGTAAAGGCTGGGCAGGGATGGCCAGAGAAAGGGAGGGAAATGGTGGGCAGCCCTCAGGCCAGCTGCCACTACTGGAAACTGGACAAGAGGGAACAGATTTCAGCAGCAGGGAGCTCTCTGTCAGTAGTCACTATTTCACGTGTGACCAGCCAGCCCAGCTTGAAGATCCATGCCAATCTGGGTACACTAACCCTGCCAGGCTCTTCTGGAAGAGGAAGCACCACTGATGAAACCATGAGAGTGAAGAGATGGAGCCTGAAGCCCTGCTCCAGCTGCCACCACCTTCAACCTGTCTGTTGGTTCAGATCCCTTTGTCACCACTTTGAAAGTCAGTCATGCCAAAAATCCCACTTGGTCCAAATCTTCCGAGGCCACAGAATGTCTCAGAACTTCTGTCCAAAAGTGGGCACCTGAGCATGTGCATCAGCCTCAAGAGAGGAGAAACAAATAAGTACAAACCACTGTCTTTCAAGTGGGTGAGGTCTTATACATGCTGAAAAGCCAAACTCTACTCTGGAGAAACTGCCCTTGGCCATATGGTCCTGTCCTCATTCAGGCTTTGCTTGGCCCCTTTCAGTCACATATGACATTAGTTCTCTAGCAGCTCCTTCACACCCCCCAGCATACACTCCTCCCCCACCCAGCCAGCCTTTATCCTCTGCTGGGAAGATAGCAGATGGAGACATGACTCCCACTCATTCCTAAATAATGCCAGCTCCAATGATTCCCATTAACTATATTTGCATCTTTGTGTAAGAATCAGGACAGGAGCAATGCAGGGAAGAGGGGGGACAAAGGAAACACCACCAGGCCAGGGTATATTCTGTCCAGACCATGGTCAACCAGCTAAGAGGCAGCCTGCTCTGCACAGTTGTGTCATGAACTAGAATGCGAGGTTTCTGGCATAAGCACCTGCCTGAGGTCTGGTTTACACACTTTCAGCATCCACTCACTGTTCTACCATCTCATTACTCAGAAGGCATATAGCATGAGGCTGGGGTTGGAGTGGCACCAAGCTGTCTTCCAAGTCAATCAAATCTCCATGAAGAGTTGGTGGCAGTATGGTAAAGGAAGGACCTGAGATCCATGTCCCTGAGGCAGATACAAGACAGTCTGAGGCTGGGGAGCTAGCATACTGGTGATGCAAAAAGATCTTCATTCCTGAGATTCGTGGGTCCCAGGTTCAGTCCTGAGCACCACCATAAATGAGAGCTGAGCAGTGCTCTGGGGAAAATGAAAAAAAAAATTTTAACATATGAAGACAGAACCTGGCATCACATGGCCTAACCCAGGACTCTATCTCCCACCCCACCTCCACAACACAACTGAGAAGATGGATCAGATGGATAGGCGGCTCAGCAGAGCTTATGTTTTGTAAACCTGAGCCTTCAGGTCTAGATTCCTGTACATTATGTGACCAAACTGATGCTCTAGTCTCAGTCTCTTTCTCATCAAATACATCTTAAATTAAAGGCACAGAGGGGCTGGGTGATAGATCACCCAAAAGAACATGTGCCCCATCATATGTGAGGCCCTGAGGCCACATGGGAGCACCATGGATGGCATCAGGAAAGCTCCGTGGATGGCAAAGCAGTGCCATGGTGTCTCTCTTTATAAATAAAAACAGAAAATTGAGCCAGGAAGGCTGCTCAGAGGTATCACACATGCAAAAGGCTCTGTATTCATTCCCTCATACCACATGTAAATAAATGAACAAACAAAAGATTTGCAAGTTTGAGGCTCCAGACAAATTTCCAGGGGTCCCAGTTCAGTCCCCAGACCCACCATATGCTAGAGTCCAACAGACTTCTGTCTCTCTCATGAAAGTACATGCACCTTAAAAAATGGAAAATGGGGCTGTTGATTCCCATTTCCTTCACATCTCTGTTTGACCACTGTTGGGACCATGTGTAAGCCTGATAGAGCTTAGGGAGAACCACCCCCATCTTTGGATGGAGGTCTGAGAAGATAACCTCTTGGTAAGTCTCTCTCAACAGAGGTGAGCATAAGGGGGGAAACTCAGACTTGGTTCTTTCCTTCTTGACTCTCAGGCCCACAGATACCCCAGTACTTCCCTCCATTAACCACAGGCCACATGGCTGCAGATTCACTTATTCAAAGTCACCTTCTGATCACAGAAGAACACACCTTATCACACACTTCATCACACACCTCAGACCCCAGACAAGAGAAATTCCAAACTATATGGCCTTTTGATATTCATCTTCTCTCTGTCTCACCCTACGAGTTTAACCCCTGTGCTTCTCTCAAATACCTTTGGATAATTAAGTTGCTTGTGTCATGGAGAATAACTGTTTTGTATCTCATCAATTCTTGTAATACCAGACCCCTACCTTGGGGGCATGCTGACTGTTAAGAAACCTGTAATTTCTGACATATTTCAACAATAATTACCTCCATTGCTTTTCTATTTAACTCATGTCAATTTTGCTAATAAACGGACTCTAGGATTCTGGGACTCAAGGACTCAGATTCTAGATTCACGCTAAGAGTCCCCTGGTGTCTTTTACTTCGTGTCACCCCTGTCGTGAGCGAGAAAGAACCAGCCCGTTACCTCTCCCCTGGAGGACACCCTGCCGGAGAAGGAGAGAGAGACACCCCGAAATCTGGCGCCCATAGCGTGGGGCAGAATTTCCTGACCCCAAGCACCCGGTTGAAAAAAATGCTGGTCCAACTGTAGAGGATCAGGACCGTGACTCCAGGAAATCAAGAAGCAGTACCAAAGTACATCAGAAAGTAACCCCGAGGCTCTCGTTTGAGTCCCTGTGATCTTTCTCTCCTTCTCCCTATCCTTCAAGCTCCAGGGAAGCTCGTGGAGTGGACACAGAGAAGGAACCTCAGCAGATCAGAACCCTGGCCAGGCTCTGAGAAACTGAGTGTCCTTCCCATGTTTAATCTTAAATGAGTCTGACCTAATTTTTTCCTCTCCCACTTTTGTGGCATTTTGTTCTATACCCTCTCCTAATTTCTGAGTCAATCAGACATTAAAGTGGACCTAGGCATGGTCTTAAAACTGCTATTTACTGCTTAAAAGGAAAACGCAAAAGATAAAGCTTTTTTGTGACGGCCAGAGCCCTCAGAAAACGTTAACCCAGTTCTGAGTGAGATATTATTTGGCTAGCAAGTTATTCTTTAAAGAAAGAAAGAAATCAATCAAACAAGACGGTCTCTTTAACTTAAAGGTTATTAGAGAACCAGCACACACTTTTGATAGCAATTTAATGATTTGTTTCTTTAAAAATCTAAAATGTACCTTAGCCCAGAAAAGAAACTTCCAAAATTTTTTTCTCCGCGTGGTGGTAAACTAAGCCCGCCTGTTCTATCCGTGCAGCCAATCACATCACAGAGCTCCTGCTCCACAGATTGGCAAAGACTGCAGTCAATCATTCCTCTAGCCACACCCACCCCTCCTGGGGTGGGGTGGGGGGGGAGTGGCTGTGAGCTAAGAAAAAAATTTTTTTTTCACCAAGAATGTCTGTTTTAAATTTGTGTGCTAACTTTGTTTTCACTAATGTGTGTTAACCCTCTGAAATAACTAGATTTTGTTTTAAGTTTTAAATAAGATTTAGTTAAGCTGAATGTGATTTTAAAGATCCTGACTTGTAGAGTTGGCACACCTTTACCAGACTAAAATATAAGACAGTTTCGTCCTTCTGATAGCTAATATCAGCATCAGTTCATTAGTTAGAGATTTTCTGAGATCTCTAGGCGTGGTTAGATGCCTCTGCAGTCTCTCATACTTGTGAGAATTCTAAATATCACCAGCACCCTAATACCAACTGCCACTGTAACAAATTCCATGCTTAGTCTGGCTTTCTAATGACCCAGTCAGGGTAGAGCAGTGGCCTTGCCAGGAATAAAGGGTTAAACATGATATTCCTGGCCTGATAAATTTTTTTTATTCAGCAGATGTGATTCAACAAAATTATTTAGTCTAATATTGTCATCTAAAATAAATGTAACAGTAAAAATTTATTTTTAAACATTTAAGCTATGAGGTTTATCTTAGCTTTTTAAGTGAAAGATCAATTAAGTTGTGTACCCACCCTTGTTTATAGCTGCCCTAAGGGTGTGATAAGCTTTGTGATAAACAAAGATTCTAACAAACTAAGTTTAAACTATAAATCCACTGCTTCTGGAAGCCATCTTTTCCCTTTTTGTTGCCCTTGTTTTTATCGTTGCTGTTATTATTGTTGTTATCACTGCCATTGTTGTTGGATAGGTCATAGAAATACCGAGAGGAGGGGAAGACAGACTGGGGAGAGAAAGACACTTGCAGACCTGTTTCAGTGCTTGTGAAGCAATCCCCCTGCAGGTGGGGAGCCAGGGGCTTGAACCAGGATCCTTACACTGGTACTTGAGCTTTGTACCATGTGTGCTTAAGCTGCCATGCTATATCGCCTGACCCTCCCCCCTTTCTAAAACAGATGTAGATATTGAGAGGGATGGGAGAGACAGAGAGGGAGAAAGACACCTGCAGCACTGCTTTACCACCAGGTGAAGCTTCCCCCTTGCAGTGGGGCTCAGGGTCTTGTGGCCTGAACCCAGGTTCTTGAGCATGGTAATGGGTGAGCTCTACATGGTGCACTACCACCCTATCCCAGCACCAAGCTTCTGAGAGGGTGTAGAAGAGTTGAGGCTTGGAGGTGAGTGAAGACAGCATCTTCTGGAAAGATCCTCTTGATCAGAACTCTTTCCTGAAGAACCTATCAAAGCAGAATTCTCCACAGTTATACCCATCTCTTAAGAAACAAAGCCAGGGGGAGTCGGGCTGTAGTGCAGCGGGTTAAGCGCAGGTGGCGCAAAGCACAAGGACGGGCATAAGGATCCCAGTTCGAACCCCGGCTCCCTACCTGCAGGGGAGTCGCTTCACAGGCAGTGAAGCAGGTCTGCAGGTGTCTATCTTTCTCTCCTCCTCTCTGTCTTCCCCTCCTCTCTCCATTTCTCTCTGTCCTATCCAACAACGATGACAACAACAATAATAACTACAACAATTAAACAACAAGGGCAACAAAAGGGAATAAATAAAATATTTTAAAAAAAAGAAACAAAGCAGGAAACAAACAAGTGGCTTTACAAATAGGGTGCCTGCATGCAGGGAGTGAAGCCCAGGCTTAAAGTCCTTCCCTCCATGCATAGGAGAATTACAATGGAACCGGTGGAAGCTCCAGAGCTGGAGTATCTCCCTCCTCTGTATGTTCCTGTCTTTATAGTTTAAAAAAAAAAAAACAGAAAGAAAGAAAAACTTGGTCTATGAAGGGGATAAATTTCAAACTTTTGCAATGGTGCCTTTCACAAGGACAGAGAAATCAGGGCAAGGGTTAAAACAAAGCTTGAGTAGAAAATGTGATTCTGTGTAGGAAACGGGAATAGGGGAGAGTCACAAGAGGTTTGCAGGGTGAGATCCTGTCCTGTCAAGTCACATCTGCTTTTTTCTACAAGTTCCCAAGTGCCCTACCAGGAGAGCAGGAGGGTAGTGGTGTTGGAGACACGGTTAGGGGCAGTAAGCCAGCCATGGCCTGAGTGGCAGAGACAGACTAAACTTGTATGAGAGAGCATGTGGGAAGGAAGCTCACCAGCACCTGCTTGCTCCCCCTGGAAGTGATGAAGGAGAGAGCTAAGAGCCAACAATTCTGTCTCCAGCTCGGGAATAAAGAAGGGTGTTGGAAGACGGGCCTAATCACTTCTGAAACACTATGATCATCTGGTGCCAAAAGATCTTCAGGTGTCTCTCAACAACTATGAAGATCCTTCACTGTGAGACTCTGTGCTTTAAGAAATTCTCCAAGAGTCACAATCAAAGCTTCTGGCTGGAATAAAACTCTTGGCATGGCTTGGAAACACTGTACTGCTTCTACTAATAAGACACAAATACCTGAATGCTAAAATCTTCATGGAAAAGCTAATTCTATAGTATACCAAGTAGGGTTGTCACATTTAGCAAATAGTGGGTTATTGGAAAAGTCATGATGCATTTTTGCATAGAAAAAATATTTCATGACTTTGCCAAAAATGCAATGGTGTAACAGGAGCCCTTGTAAATTTGAATTTCAGATAAGTAACTAATTGTGATTTAGTATCCGTATGTTCCATGTGATTCTGGGATAGTTATATGTGACAAAATTATCTTCTGTGAATCGAAATCCAAATGTAACTGGTTTGTGTGTGTTTATTGTAAGCCCCTTAAGAGTCAAGTTTCACTTCAGATGATGTCCAGAGATGGCAAGCGTGGGATGTCAACCCTTGAGCTTCATTACTCTGGTGAAACCTTTCCTAGCTCATAGGACTCCCTAAATCCATTTTGAGTACTGCACTTCCTAACAAAGCCTCAGAACTGAGATATAGACCAAGGCCCATGATATAGGGCATATGTGCACATCTATCCATAAGTTAGGGGAAAATATATATCTTAAAGTAAAAGTGCACTAGTTAAACATAAAAAAGTGAAAGTTCACAATAGTTTGCAGTGGCTCAGTAAGTGCAGCAAGCAAGTAGAAAGACCTAAAAAAGATATCATAAAGTACTTAATCAAATAGTTTCTACTTAGACCTAGATCCCACCCTCACCTACTTCCTATTTCACTTCCCTCAATCACTCTAAAGCTAACCTTGTCAGATTAAGTAAGGAGTACAAAAGCTGAATATGGGAAAGAGACTGGCAAACTCTAATGATGGTTCTCTTGATCACTACCAGGCCACCCCACCATTGAGGGCCCTAGTCATGGAGTGCTGGGATTCCCACATAGATATGATGGACCTACACCTCTAACAGGTCCCTCTATTCACTGTCACTGGTCATCTCCATCGGGAACAACATCAAAAGACCTCTTGTGGGACTCTACAGGACCTTTCCCTCAATGTGGAACAACTATGGTAGGGACAACTTCCCCACTCTCTAAAGGAAGGCTGGGTCAACATACTCTGCCACTCAAAGAAGACGGGTCCTAAAATGAGTGCAGCCTAGAATGTTCCTAGCTATGACTACAGAATGTGAGCTCAGACCTTCAAGGATACAGAAATTACACAGGCTCCTGAATGTGGGCCCCAGATCAGATTGATGTGGTTTACAGTTAACAATATGTATATACTTTTCTCATATTGGGGAGCAACTCTCTTCCATGATCCAGCTTTCTAGTCCTGTTTCCAACCCTGACACTATCTCCCCAGACAATACCTTTAGCCCACCTGCATGTTATGTCAAGCTCAGGCAAAAATTAGTAGTCACAGGCCCCTTGAAATATACCTAAAGTAGACTTCCTAGCTTTTTCCAAAATGGAGAGCCCCAAATCTCATCTGCTACCATGATGCCAAGCTGACTTCCCTGGGCAGATGACCTCACCAATGTGTCCTGGAACCTCACCTCTCCAGACCCCTGCCCACTACAGAAAGAGAGAGACAGGCTGGGAGTATGGATCTACCTGCCAATGCCTAGGTTCAGCAATTACAGAAACCAGACCTTACACCTTCTGTACCTCATAATGATCCTGGGCCCATACTCCCAGGGGGATAAAGAATAGGAAAGCTATACTGGTTTTTTTTTTTTCCCCTGAGCCTGAAATCTGATATGCAGGTGGATCCTAGTTATTGTCTAGGGAGATGATGTCATGGTTGGAAAAAGGGTCAGAAAGCTGGATTTGGGAAGAGAGTAGCTCCAAAATATGGGAAAGGTGTATAAATATTGTTGACTGTAAACCCCATCAATTTGATCTTATCTGGGGCCCATATTCAGTATAGGAGCCTATGTGACCTCTGCATCCCTGTAGATCTGACCTCGCATTCTGTGCTCATCTGTAGGAACAACAACAAAAAAAACTAGTATAGCCACAGGCCCTTTGGAATGTAACTAAAATATGCCTACTAGCTACTAGCTATCTACAAAATGCAGGACGCCCCCCTCCCAACTCTTCATCTGCACAACTCCAGCCTTTAGGTTCATGGTTAGTCAACAGCTTGTTTGGCTTTATATGTTAACTCTCTTTTCAGCCACCAGGTTCCAGATGCTAGCATGATGCCAACAGACTTCCCTGGACAGACAACACCACCATTGTGTCCTGGAGCTATAATGCCCCAGAACCCCGCCCCACTAGGGAAAGAGAGAGGCAGGCTGGGAGTATGGATAGACCTGTCAGTGCCCATGTTCAGAGCTGAAGCAATTACAGAAGCCAGTCCTTCCACCTTCTGCATCCCATAATGACTCTGGGTCCATACTCCCAGAGGGTTGAAGAATAGGAAAGCTATCAGGGGAGGGTGTTGGATACAGAGTTCTGGTGGTGGGAATTGTGTGGAGTTGTACCCCTCTTATCCTATGGTTTTGTCAGTGTTTCCTTTTTATATATATAAAAAAAGGATAGGAACGCTTCCAATGGAGGGGATGGGATATGGAATTCTGGTGGTGGGAAATTGTGTGGAATTGTATCTTTCTTAGCAAACAGACTTGTCAATCATTATTAAATTAAAAAAAATCTTGTCCAGTAGCTAAGTGTCATTCATGCATATTATCAGAAACATTCTGCACTGATACCTTATTTTTTTTTAAGTTCATCTGATAGTGAACTAAAAGAGGTTGTTTTAAGAATCCTCCTATGTTCATGTGTCATTATAAAACATCTTTTGATAACAAGTGAGTCACTTCAAATAAGTGTTTCTTTGGAATTAAAGGCTACCATACACACCCTCTTGCCTCTGTCCCCTAAGTTGGAAAGGAAACCAACATCTGGGCAGGCAGAGAGCTTTCCCTTGTACTCAGGAGACTTCTGAGGTTTTTAGGTGAGAGGTAAGTTCCTCCCAGTTCTATGTTTAGTTGCCACCCCAAGGCTGGGAGACCTCCCTTCTCCTCCCCTTCTTCCTCCTACCCCAGCCCAGGATCCTCCCTCCAGGGGAGTTCTCCTTTCCTGTTCCAGGGAGCTAAGCCTTAGGCCTAAATGCAGAAAATCCTCACATGACACAGGCAGCCATTTGCAACAATGATCACTTGCTGTGACTACAAAGGGTGGCTGCTAGGATGCTTATTTAAAAGAGTGGCCCAAGTGAGGAAGGGGATATTTCTAGGTCAGAAGAAGGGGAGAAAGAGAAGATGGAGGGGGAAGTGGACTAAGGGGAGGTGCATGGCTAACTGAAGTCCCCAGACAGTGCTTTGTCTTGTCCTCCACCCCGTAACCCTGGAGAGTAGCTCAAACTTTGGGAAATAACTCCTTAAAGCCTCTCTAAGATACCCCAGAGCCTATCTGGGTTTTGACAAACATATTTAAAATATCTCCAAGAGATTAGAACCCTGAGGGAGAGGGGTGTGTGTGTGTGTGTGTGTGTGTGTGTGTGTGTGTATGTGTGTACACATACTCCTTAAAGCCTCTCTTAGATACCCCAGAGCCTATCTGGGTTTTGATAAACACATTTAAAATATTTCCAAGAGATTAGAACCCTGAGGTGTGTGTGTGTGTGTGTGTGTGTGTGTGTGTGTGTGTGTGTGTATACATACGTGCAAAAACAGAAGATACATGGGCAGGACAGGGAAGACAGCAGGCAGGTAGACTAGAGCCCCAGAAAAGTTAGGCCCTGCTAGAGACAAAATACTAAGATGCTTATTTACTGTGAAAGTCTAAAGACACACACACTCCAGTTAGCACATGAGGAAATCAGTCAGTGGCTGGCCTCTCTTTTTTCTTTCTCTTCTCACCGGGGTTATCAGTGCCTGCACAAGATATTCAATGCTGCCAGCACCCACTTTTTCCTTTATTTTTTTTCTCTGTATTAATTGGATGGAGAGAAATTGAGAGAAGAGGGACAGATAAGGAGAGAGGCAGACACTGACAACACTGCTTTACTTCTCATAAATTTTCTTCCCTGCTGGTAGAGAGAGGGGGCTCAAACCCAGGTCCTTGTGCATGCTAATGTGTGCACAAACAGGTGTACCACTGCCTGTCCACCGTGGCCTCTCTCATGCCTGCACTGGCACTGGGGGAGTCTCTCAATAGTCTACAGGATCACATGCTTGAGGAGAAGGTGAGCAGATGTGGTGAGCCCTAAGGGCCTCCTCAGTAATCAGGAGCAATGGCAATAAGGATTCTGTGGCTATGAGTTCAAAGTTCTAGAGGCTAACACATGCCACTTACATACAAGTGTGTAGTGAACCAAATGGGAAGTATTGTTACCTGCAGATTGTCATTTACCTAAAGGAAGCTTCTTGGGAGTCAGGCACTCACTCCTGGGCCATTTTGAGAGTTTGTAAGGCTTTTTAATTCCTTATGTTTGGCAGATGTTGTAGATGTGATACTCCTTGTGAACTTTGATTTTAATAGACAAGCTTTTGGTAAAATAGCCTGATTCCTATTTTAATTTCAGCTCTGAGAAAAACACATCGACACACAGAAGTAAAAAACATAGTTTTTAAAAGCTCCAGCAGTCAGTCCTGGAGATAGCACAGGGAGGGTCCTGACGGCCAGCATTTACTCCTCCTACTGGCTTCCCCATGTCACATGCTGTGGCAGGGGTGGTGGGCACAGAAATGAATAGGAGAGGTGACTGCTATCAAAGAATGTATAGGGATAGTGAGATTTTTATTTTATTACTGTTATTTTTGCCAGAGCACTGCTTAACTCTTGCTTTTGGTGGTGCCAAGGATTGAACCTGCAACCTTAGGCATTAAATCAGAACCTTAAGCACTCAAGCTGTTTGTATAAACATTATGCTATCTCCCAGGCTCTGGGGCCAAGAGGACAAAGCAGCTAATTACAATAGTCTGACCATTTTCTTGGGAGGCCAAGTGGCATTAATGAGAAAGCACTTAGCATAGTGATAGTGTACACCACGGCATGAGTCCAGGCTCAGTAAGTCTTCCTGGTGGTGTTAAGATTAAAGTTCAGAGAATAAGGAACCAGACAACTGGGAGATGGTAAAGGAGTACTTGTGGATTGTGGGCAGGGGAACCTGGGGATTGTGTTCAGACAGAGGAAAGAACTGGACTTGAGCAAGGACTTGGTGCCTGTGCTGTCAACATCCTGAGGTGAGGTCTGTACTGCAGGAATGTGGTGTGGTTCTGGGAGGAGACGAAGCAAGTGTGGAGAGAGGGAGGGCTTCTGTTGGGCAAGATTTTCTAAGCCATATTAAGGAGATGTGATTTTATTATAGAAGCAATGAAAAACCACTGAAAGCTATTAACAGGAGAGTGATGAAATCACATTTTCATTTCAGATCCCTGTGGCTGCAGTGGAGATTGAATAAAGCAGACCTGGCAGTTGGAAGCTATTCCAGAGGAATATGGCAGTGTGGGTAAGCAAAGAGGGCCGAGGCAGTAGAGGGGGGTGAAAACTTCCAGAGGGAGAACTTCTAGGGGAAAACCTATGGAAATAGCAGCACTGGCCATGAGGTGCCAGTGATATAAAATCAATGAAGCCTTGGCTATATTGTTTTAGGCAGCTTGGTAATCTGATGTATTCTTCACAGGTGGTGGGAAGGTAATTGGAGAGGAAAAGCAGCTAAGGTTTGAAGATGTAAGTTCTGAAGTCCCTCACAGGCAAAAGAACAAGTAAGTCAAGCCAAAGCTGGACATGGTTTCAGCCAGATATGGCAACTTGAGGGGGAAATTTTCAGACATTTACTGTATCCTTGCCAATGGAGAGGCAAAGAGAATTGGTCTAGGGAAAAATCCTCAGAAGCACCAATACTTAAGAGATGCACAAAGGAAGAGGAATATGACAAAAAGTCTGGGACAAAACCACCAGAAGGGCAGGAAGAAAACCAAGACAGGCTTTACCAGACCAGCAGTGGCAAGGAAGGAGTAGCAAAAAGAACAGGAGTTCAAGGTGGGCAAATGGTAGAGTGGGGTTACAGCTGCATCTAACTCTGAATTAGGAACTTAATTTGACTCCTAGAAACGAGTCAAGTACAGATCGCAAATAAACTCAACCTCCCACAAAATGCATTCCAACCTTCCTAGAGTACATTTTATAACATTTTCTTTCTTGAATGAGATGTTGGATCCTTGAGTATGTATTTGGATCCACTAAATTAATCTATGTGTGTCTGAGAGAGTTCCTAATAAATTTTTAATGGAGGTCCAAAACATATCAATGAGTGAAAGGAAATCAGGTTCTTGAGCAGCAAGCACAGTAGTGTTTCCATGTGTGTGGAAAGGTCCTAGGTTTAGTCCCCTGCACCACTGTAAACCAGACCTGATTGGAGATCTGGCTAAAAAAAAAAAAAAAGACAGACAGAGGTTCATTAATCAGTTCAATGATGACCAACTCTGGTTAATCAGAATTATAGTCACTTTTACTTCCTTTGTGTTCTACTATACTGCTTGGATTTTTATAATGTAAACATGTAAAAGTTTTATACAAGTAACAAAATGCTTTAAAAATTAGAAAAGCAAGCAGTATTATTTGATATGGATTGGGAGAGGCATACAGGAAAGTGGGCCCTATCCAAGGGACCGACCAGTCAATGCCCATGTTCAGCAGGGAAGCAATTACAGAAGCCAGACCTTCCACCTTCTACAACCCACAATGACCCTGGGTCCATGCTCCCAGAGGGATAGAGAATGGGAAAGCTATCAGGGGAGGGGGTGGGATATGGAGATTGGGTAGTGGGAATTGTGTAGAGTTGTACCCCTCCTACCCTATGGTTTTGTTAATTTATCCTTTCTTAAATAAATTTAAAAAAAAGAATGAAGAAGGAAATAAATAAATAAATAAATAAAAAGGAAAAAAAAAAAGAAAAGCAAGCAGTAGACTCTTCTAGTTTGCCCTGTCCCTCACCCACCCCCATCAGTCACAGAGTCCCCCTAAGGGGATGGCCACCCTTGTCTTCCTCTTATAGAATATGCCATACCGAAAACAACACAAGAGATACTTCTCTAGCAGCATTTTGGTCTTAAAGGCAGAGAGAAGTGAAGCAAGAAGGAGAACCTTCCTTCCTCTTTTGCCTACAGATTCACAGACTCTGCTCTCCAGCCTCTCTGGGACTTCTGAGGATAAGTGGTCTGCTACCTTCCTTGCTTTGAAGTCTCCTGTGCCTCATAGAGTGATCAGGTGTATATAGGCTCAGTGAGATCTGGGTTTAGTTCCAGACAGAACCTCTTACACAGCAAGTGACCTTAGACAACTTACATCCTTTTACACTTTGAACTGACACTTAGTGATCACTCTCACATTGTAAATGGGAGCAATTTGAAAAACCTGCTTGACAAGAGTTGTTGCCTTGAAAACTAAATGAGGTCAAACTGCCTAGACACTTAGAGCAACTCCTGTGCATAGTAAGTGCTCACTAAGTGGAGGCCAATGTCTTGTGTTTCTGTGGACAGGAGCAGATTTCAGCAAGCCCTGGATAAGGAAACTTGACCTCTGTCACCACCTGTCACAAGGCCAGAGCACAGCCTTTCTCCTCTGTCCACTGACATTTTTGATCTGCTCTTACCATTATCACTTTTTCTTTTTCTTAATTTTTATTGGGTAGAGACAGAAATCAAGAGGGTAAGTGGAGAGGGAGAGGGACAGGGAGAGAGGGAGAGAGAGAGAAACACTACAGCATTGCCTCACCACTTGTGAAGCTCTGGCCTGCAGATGGGAACTGGGGGCTTAAGCCCTGGTCCTTGCACATGGTAACATATCAATCCCCTTTCCCACTGTTTCTGAGCCTCCCAGCCCATTCATGGAAGTTGCCCTCTAACCTCTGCCAGTCCACTCACCGATTGAGCATGTTGGACTGGTATATCCTCTTCTCGTGAGTGTTGTAGCAGCTGCTCTTGGGCTCGGGGATGAAGCTGTGCTCAGACAGCATATCAGAGGCAGCGGTGGTGATGATGGCGATTCCATCCCTCACTCGGGCAGGGAGGCCATAGTCCCATTCATCATAGGACACAGAGATGAGGCCTGTGGGGAACTCTGAGGGCACTGTGTCCGTGTCTCCTGCCACCAGGCTGGGCACGATCCATGTGTAGCCATAGCCAGTCAGCCCTACTGAGTTGGCCACTTCAAAGATGTAGGTGGCTTCTTCCTTTGTGCAGTAGAGGAGAATGATGGGGCTCTGGAGTTTCTTGAGCTGGTTCTGGATCTTTGAGTCTCCATCATCCAGGGACATGTCCAGCAGGAGCACTTCCTCCAACTCCCAGCCCACGAAGCTGTTCTCAATGGTGCTGCGGATCTTGTTTACAAAGTCCTGGTAGCCAGGGAAGTAGGTGGTGACAATAGAAAAGATGTACCAGTCATACTCCTCCATGATGTTGAGCATGACGGATGCCTGCTGCTCGATGGAAGGGCCAAACTGGAAGAACATAGAGGATTCATCCTATAAAGGGGGAATGTAGGGAACAACAAAGAGAGAGAAATCAAACCAAGGATGGTGAGGTGGGGGAGTTTGAATCATGTGGCTATAAAGGTTCATGTCTATTATTTAAGTTCTCACATAATTCCTTTAAACTTGGACACATGCTAATTGCAGATATATGTCATGCCTTTCTAAAAATTACCTCTTGGGTCCTAGAGAAAAATCAGTATAGCTCTGTACTGTCCTTGTCTAAAATCCTTGGGTGAAGAACCTAAGGCAGGTTTCTCAAATCAAATCTGCTAATATCTTTAGCAAGACAGATAAAGACTCACATAATGTGGAATAATGACTGAGTATATTCATATCAGTCAGTTCAGGGAAGGTTTTACTGTGAAATTAGTACAGGAGCACACATGTACACACACACAGACAGACACAGACACACACACACACAGACACACACACAGACAGACACACACACACACACACACACACACACACACACACACACACGCCAATTCTGAGCACCTTCTGTTTTTTTCTGCTTCCCTTTGGGGAGAAGCCATTTTCAATGTTTACAATCTTAAGCAAGTCTTGGGTTGGTATTTAGAGATTTCAAGTCCTTCCTTTTTACATCCATCTTATGGTTAGGAGAATCTGACACCAGATAATGGTGCTGAGAGTTAGAACTGGAAACTCATTCATATAAGGGCTGTGCTCTACCACTGAACCATTCCCTAGCCCACATGTTCTACTTTTGAGACTTTCAAACATCTCCATTGTCCAAGTGCATCCCTAAATCAGAGTAAACATAACCTGAAAAACAAGATCAGAAAAGAAAACACAAGTAGAACCTGAAATGGAATTGGCATATCGCACCTAAGTAAAAGACTCTGGGGTGGGTGGGTGGGGAGAATACAGGTCCATGAAGGATGACAGAGGACCTAGTGGGGGTTGTATTGTTATATGGGAAACTGGGGAATGTTATGAATGTACAAACTATTGTATTTACTGTTGAATGTAAAACATTAATTCCCCAATAAGGAAATTAAAAAAAAAATCCCAATGTAGATCTACCCTTCCAACTGAGCTATGGGGTGGTATGGGTACACTGGCTTGGTGGGTTGGTGGGGCAAAGGAAAAGAGGCATCTGGGAGAATCCTGAAAATTATAGGACAGAACCTAGTGGGGGTTGTATTATTATATGGGAAACTGGGGAATGTTATGAATGTACAAACTATTGTATTTACTGTTGAATGTAAAACATTAATTCCCCAATAAGGAAATTTTATATATATTTTTATATTCAAGACCATAGATATTTAAGCTTCATTTTAGAGCAGTTTGGAGAGAGAAGACAGTTCCATCTCTTATTCAATAATGCCACAGATTCTCACTGACCTCCGTGACACACACACACACACACACACACACACACACACACACACACACACCTCTGCCAATTCTGAATACCTTCTGTTTTTTCTGCTTCCCTTTGAGGGAGAAGCCATTTTAAATGTCTACCAACTTAAGCAAGGCTTATCTTGGTGTTTAGAGATTTCAAGTCCTTCCTTTTTACTTCTATCTTATGGTTAGAAGAATCTGACACCAGATAATGAAGAGCCTCCGGGCCCTGACCTCCCTTCTCAACCTGCTTTACCTGACAACCCCTGTACCACGGCATCTCTCTCTTTGCCTGTGTTCCCTGTCAGAGGGCTTCTTTCAATCCTGTAACAATCCAGGCTACAGAAATTAGTCTTTTTCAAGGACCCATTTTCCTTTTTATCTCCTAGACTAGAGCTCCAAAGGACACTTTCAAGATCCTGGACTTTGAAACAAAATTGGATGGTGATTTCTGAATTCAGGAACATATAGTTGCACATCTGAGAAATTATCAAGTATTTGGGGGGGGGCACTGCAATTGAACAGAACAGGCACTGGAAGCTTTCCAGCTAGTGTCCACAGCCCCTGGTTTGATAGTGGGCTAAATTACTAAATCACTAATTTAAAATACTATTAAAATATACAACATTTACATGGAGGCCTCAGAGGACTATGAAATTTAGAAAAGTTGGGGGTAGGATAGAGGTAGAAAGGTGGGTGGGGTAATGGAGTGAATTTAGATTAGAACAGGGAGTTAATGACTGTTCTAAACCATGGGCAGCCCTTGCTCCTGGGCTTCTATTAGGATATAGCACTGCCCTTCTGGTGAAGTTGACCTTCTTTAAATTAGAGGATATAGTGGGAGTCTAGAACAGCACAGCTTAATTATTCCAGCACTTGTCAGAGGCCAACAGAGACTTGCTACTACAGGGAAAGAAGGCCAACTGACAACCATTCCAGCAGAAAGGATATTGCTTTCAGGAGATCATGCATTTTCCTTGCTATAATTCCAGTCGAAGAGAATTTAGGAGACTCTCACGTGAGCCACATTCTCAAAATTTCACCAGCCCTGTGGCCATGACAAGTGGCAAAAGCTTCCAAACACGCTTTAAAGTGTGCAGGTTTCAGAGGAAAAGGATCTCAAACATAAATGAAGTCAGTGCACTCATTCTGTGATAAATGAACAGATCTTATCTCAAGGAGGTTCTTGAGTACCCAGAAAGTTCCAGCAACCATGAAACCACAGCTGGTTCAAACACACAGTGAGAGAGAGCCTTGAGGGAAAAAAATAGCATGTTAAATGAGTCCATGCTAATGAGATTGAATTTTAAAGAAAACCAATCTATTATATAGCAACCTGACCCTCTTCTCTTTCAGTCTTGTCTTAAAACTCTCCCATGATTATAAATGAGTTCCTAAAGTAGCTGCCAGCTACTATGAGGAGGAAGCCAAGGCAGGGTAGAAAGTAAACAAAGGAGGAAAGAGGGAAAACAAGCAATAGTTCCATCTTCCCCCACCATATCTATCCTCAACCTACCTTCTAATTCTGTCGTCCTCCCCAATCATCCCCTTTACTGACTATTCTCTCCTATCAATGCCCAGTTGAACATTGTAATTTTGCCAATCCTTCATTAAATAAGGATGCCTTATGTAGCCATTTTATCTATGGCACTGAACGAAAATCAAAAGACAAGAGTTATAGCTCAGGCCAATGTTTCCCGGCATAATGAGTGGCCCTGTGTTATTCATTTAGTTGACACATTCATTTGGTATACAGCAATCGGGAATGGGATAGCTCTTTTTCAACAAAGCTTTGGGCTAACTATAAGTTGCAGGCAGTGACAGCTTGTGCAAATTATGGCTACCAACACAAATCAAAGAGCAATCTCCATATGTGCATGGAGCGGAAAGACTTGGTGGCCATGCATCCATCTTTGTAGGTACCAGCATGCACCGCAGGGCCTGCAGGACGAGTCATCCTGACAATGAAGGACAGGGATATAATTCAACATGTGGCTCACCAAGTTTGCCTGCATACATTCACCTCTCCTAATGTCATAACAAACTGCTGATGTGCAGGGTTTCTAGGAGCAGCCTTCTCCACCAGGAGAAGATTCACAACCAAATTTATTGTATGTATGAACTTCTTGAATCTGCCATGAAAATTCCTGCATTTACATAGGAGAAGGGGTGTCACAAACCCAGGATTTCATACATGCAGTGCATGTGACCTACTGAGCTCTAGTCTTGGCCCTTTGAAAACAGAGAGAAAGAAAGTGAGACAGCAGTGTCACCCAGCACCACTCCACTGCTCACAAAGCTTCTCCCCTGCAGGTACGGACGGGGGAGGGGTATGTAAACCAGGGTCCTTATGCATTGTCATATGTGTCTTACCAAGTGCACCAGCCCCCTTTGAAAGTATATTAAGATATTCCTGCAGAAAAGGGCCAGCAGGAAGGAGACAAGAGATGAAGACAGAAAGATGCGATTGTACATTAGACCCATATCTGGAATCACTGTGTTGAGAGACCTCTTCACTTTGGTATATCTGGTGTTTATTTGCTAATAAGAAAGAAAAGCAGGGATTTTTTTTTTTTTCCACTCTGATCTGTCTCAGAACATATTTGCTGGAAAGAACAAGCAGTATATTAAATTCCTGTTAGGTGTCACCCAGATTCACTTTGGTAATCAAGGATTAACTATCCCTGTTGCTGATAATCCCCATGGCAATGTGGGTGGTTGTCCACCCACTCAGGAGATGGCATTGAATGTTGATAAAGTTGTGTCTGCTTTCTTTATTCCAACACAACTCTATCAACATTCATTTCTCTCACATAAATCAAAACTTCATTCCTTTTCACTGCTGAGTATTCTCCATGGTGTGGATTTGCCACAACTGGGCTTTTAAAATTCAATCACTGATGGACTTCTGGGTTGTTTCAGTTTGAGCTATTGTAAATAAAATGAGGCTGTACTTGTAACACTTTATAGTATTGTAAGCCCTTGGCAAATCAAGATAATTGGATTTAAAAATAAATCTAGGGCAGGGGCCAGGCAGTGGTATATCTGGTTGAGCACTCACATTACAGTGTGCAAAGGGGATGCATTGGATCGACCTTCTTGTGGTGCATCCCGTGAGTACCCATTCATTGGGGAAACTGACGATCCTTCCTAGCCGACTGAATCCACATGGATCCCAGTCACTTTCAAAGCCAGCAACAAGCAGCTCCTGACAGCTTTCAACCTGACGCTGTTGACTGGCTACGGAAGAAGGGCAAAGGCTAGAAGAAGAAGAAGTGTGCAAAGACCCTGCTTCAAGCCCCTGGTGCCCACATGCAGGGGGAAAGCTTCACATGTGGTAAATCATGGCTGCAGGTGTCTCTCTGTCTCTCTCCCTCTCTAGCTTCCCCACTATTTTCGATTTCGTTCTCTCTATATGCAGTAATAAATATATTTTAAAAATACATCTGGTGAAATAGCTAGTTTAGAAAAAGTCAAAGTCCTTGACCTGATCCCCAGGCTCTCCTTGGGCCTTTCCTCTCCCTTTGCTCTGCACTCATTGCCTTAAACATGGAGGCACTCTCCAGCTCCAGGCCTTTATTCTGGTGATTTCCTCCACCTGAAACTTTTGCCATTAACCAGAAATACCCCGATTAAACAGGCAGGTCTAACACATGCTCCTCTTTCAAGTCTATGCTAGAACTTCTCCACAAGGTCCAGCCCTACCCCTCCATGGCTGAAAGCCTGCTCTCTCCTGCTGCCACTAATTCTCTATCCTGTTACAAGTTATCTTATTTTTTTTCTACCAGGATTATTTTTGGTGCTTGATGTCTGCAGAACTCTCTCTCCCAGTGGCCAAGTATTTTCTTGCCTCTAGAGAATGAGAGAGAGAGAGAGAGAGAAAGAGAGGCAGGAACACAGACAGACATTACAACATTGCTCCACTGTTAGTGCAGCCCCTTCACTAACACACACACACACACACACACACACACACACACACACACATGTGCATGCACGCACACCCCATGTGATGGCCTAGGGTTTGAAACAGATCCTTATACACGATTATGTGTGCACTCTACTGGAGGACCACCTGGCAGTCCCCTCTACCTCTTTTCTCTGGAGCATGCATCACCACCTAACATCCTACACATTGTATGAATACTCACTCAGCATGTTAATTTAGGAAATTATTCCTTCTTTCTAACTATAGAGTGTAGACATGGTTCTTGTCTGGTCACTTCTCTAACACAGAGCCTAGAAAGGGACCTTTAAATTTGCAATGCCACAGGGATTATGAGCCTGCTAGAATATTAATTGTAATTTATGATTATATAAATCTGATTTTCTCTCTAGTCCCTCCTACTAGTATATGAGTAGAGAAAATCCTTCTGTCCTTCCAAATGCAGTTCTTGGGGAGAACCTGTGTCCAACAGAAAACAAAGACTGTCAGGCTGCCACTACAACTAGATTTAGAAAGCAAGTGTGAAAATGATGGGGTGAAGGTGAAAGGTACCCCAGCTGCCCAAAGACAAGTCCTAGGTATTTCTTCTCCTCCTTTTCCACACTGAGCATAGAGATAAGGAAACTTGTTGGGAAGAAAAAAAACAAAACAAAAAAAAAAGAATCTCTTCCCTTTCCTCAAATAAGGGAAGGATTCCCCCCCCCCCCCAACTCAAAGAGGCCCTCTTCTTTGTTGACTAGGAATTCAGGTTCCATACCATCACTCCCCCCCCCCATAACTATAACCAGTGTTAGCTATTTGAGGTAAGTTTAAATAGTGCCAGAGTTTTGTCAGCAACGCCTTGCAAAATGAGGAAATGCCCATTGTTCTCCAGCCTGGCCATTAACCAGAAACACATGGAAACATACTGGTGGGAGTCCTATGAATTTTCCTGCCTGCTAAATACCAAATCATTCTTTTGTAAACCCTTGTACAAAAGGGAAAACACTCTAAGTTTTCAAAAGACCATGAACAGAAACTCAAAACAGATTGGGTGAGTTCGAGAGCCATTCTGGACAGCCACACAACTCGTGGAAATTGGCTCTCTTCCTGATCTGCTCCTTCAGGTGATTATGCATTCTCCTTGCATTTTACTCCATTTTCCTCATTGAGTATCCCTACTGGATCTACTTCGAACACTGAATTTTAGCTATATCTAGCAAACAACTAAAGGCATTTACTTTAAGGATGTCTCCAAAGTTCTTTACATTCTAGGTCTGAGCAGTTTTATAACAAGAAGGAAACTATAAGCAATAGACAGGACAATAAGAGTGGAAGAACAAAAAGGCAGACTCCTGCTCCTTAGAACATCCAAACGAATTAGAGAATTAAGCAAGGAAGCAAAGGGCCCGGAGAACACTAAGAGAACTTCTAGGGTGTGCCTGTGCTTCTCTGTAAAGTATCAAGACTGTTAAAACCCTAACAAGCCTATTTCATTTCATCTTAAATTAATTCCTGTCGATGGCCTGTTCCATTATGCACATCAAAACAATTCTCAGATGGGTTGGCTTGTATTTTTATTAAGAGGTTCTTCCAGATAAAAGAACATGCTGACGAGTTCAGCAACAATCAAGTTCTGTGAGTGAATAAATGTACTTTTTAATAAATGAACGGGGAAAAGACAAGGTAATGGGGAAAATCGAGGGATATAAAATGGGTAGAGAAAAACTGAAGAAATGTTAAATAGGATTAATTAGGCAGTGGGCTTATCCATACCACACTAAATTGTTCTTGTGCATTTAGGCAGCACTAATGTTGACCGGGACATTTTACAGCATAAGAAGGAAAGCATCATAAATTGAAATTATATAACCAAAGGAAGACAGACCATGACATTTTTCATTACATGTGAAATACTAAACCCCAGATTTCCTATGCCACTGAAATCTTTCCATTTCCACTTTACAAAAGAATTGCAATCATTATTAAAGAACAGGGTTAAGCACAAGCCGATGAAGGTACTTGACGTACCAGCAGCATTTTTCAGAGGAAAAAGGTGGACATTTGTCCCAAACAAATGCACATTCCCATCTCCTCAATCGGATTTCATCAGAACATCATGTTCATATAGCAATGGTAGTATTTAGAGACATGACATGGGGAGGAGTCCACAAGAGGGCAGGGCAGAAAGGCATTTTACATCTGATTAAGCTGCAGAGGATAACAAAAGCACCCACTAGTTCTTGATTCAGTGATTGTGTTCATGAGCATGCTGCCTTCCTGCCATCCCTGGAAAATAAAGGGCTCTTTGTCCTTGTCCCATTTAGTCAGCCACAGTCCTTTGGCACAGGTTAACAAGCCATTGGTCTGATGACAGAAAGAAGGCTTCTGAGCAACATCCTGTGTGGGGGGGTGGGGTGGGGGGGTGGGCGGTGTGTGTGTGGGGGGTCCTCCTAGGTTCCTAAACAGGAGACACTGAAGACCACTTCCTTGTGCACAGCACAGTGCGGCTGTTCACAATCTGTACAGATTTGAATGCACTCACATCTCCCAGACCAATTTGGTCTTCAGTCTAAAATAGGCAACATAATCTGAAGAGCCCCAGAAATGGAAATCAAACTGCATACAAGCAGGTTAAAAATATATAGATTTATTATCAACAGCTTGTCAGCACCTGCCGGCCTGCAAGACTGGGAACTTGAGCCTCCCTGCACCACCATCTTTAAGCAGGTCGAGCCAAGACCATTAAGCTGATGTGGATGGACCTGGTCAGATATAAACAGGGCCACCCAGAAGCAGCTTTCCCTTACCAACAGTCTTGCTATGGGCCCAGTCCAGAGGACTCAGATGTTCCTCACAGTCTGAAGTTCAGTTGCTATGAGGAAGAGTCCTACACAGAACTCCCACCTACTGTCCTGTCCCTGAGTCCTGTGATATTCTTGATACTGGCCCCTGCTCTTTGAGTCTACAGATGACAGCAGAGGCCTGGCATGCCTATCTTTCCTGAGCAGAGAGATAATTAGCACACTGCAGTCGACAGGTTTATGTTATTCTGTCTACTATTACGTCAGACCTCTGCAGTAGGACTGTCCCTCCACGCCCCTCACCCCAATGTTCAGACTGACTTTTCAGGGTGGTCAGGGCAGGCCTTTGTTATTTCTTGGTATCTGGAATGGAGGTCAGTGAGACCCTGTGGGTTCAGAGGTGTGGTTACAATAACCTTAAAGAATGCAGATCACCTGTGTTGAAGGAGAACTCCAGAAATAACCCTTATCTTGGGGAAAACTATCTCCAGATCTAGAAGAAAGGTTTTATCATAGATAGTTATTCCCAGTTAGTAATGTGAAACCCACACTGTCCTGCCACAGAGTAAAACTGATGTCCTATATAATGTTATTCAAGCTAAGTCTTTGTTCACCTTATATTGAAGACTTCTCTCCTTCCCAGGATTAATCAACTCTTCCCTTTCTTTGCCTTAGCTCACTCATAGCTACTGATAACCAGCACAAAAAAAAAAAAAGGAAATCTGTTAATAGAATTGATAACATGACAAGATCTACTAGAACTCATAGCCAACTCCTAATTTGATCTAGAGATAGCCATGTAATTAGCTTACTAACCATACTCTCACCCATATTCCCAGAAATTATTCCTCTCATTTTTTTTTGCCTCCAGAGTTATTGCTGGGGCTCAGTACCAGTGCTATGAATTCAGTGCTCCCAGTGGCCTTTTTAAAATTGTTTTTTAATATTTATTTCCTTTCGTTGCCCTTTGTTTTATTGTTGTAATGATTATTGTTCTTGCTATTGATGTCATTGTTGTTGGATAGGAATTTTTTCCCTTTTTTCTTCTGTTTTTATTCAACAAGGCAGAATGAAATTGAGATGGGGGAAGGTAGATAGGGAGAGAGACAGACCCTACAGACCTGCTTCACTTCTCATGAAGCATCCCCCCTGTAGGTGGGGAGCAGGGGCTCAAACCCAGATCCTTGTATGGGTCCTTGCACATATATTTAATCAGGTGTGCCACTACCTGGCCCCCTCTTTCCACGTATTTATATGCAGAAGGAATACTTGGTTTGGAAGATATAGATGCTTCAAATGTGGTTCATTCTTTGTGTCCCTTTAGATCCTGCAGTCCTGGTTCCATAGATAAAAACCTCCTGGATAAAGTTAACTAGACTACACCCAGAGCCCAACCTGAGTTTCCTTTCTCCTCTCCTGTTATGGGGGAACTGAAATGCTATCAGCATCTCATTTTGACTCTAGGAGATCCACTAAATAGGGTCATCACTCACGACCTTTCCCATTTCTTTTTTTTTTTTTTCTTTAGAGAAAGAGGCAAAGAGTGCAAGAGACCACTGTACCAACACTTCCTTCAGTATGTTGGGGGCCAAGCAACACAGTTTCCAAGTGAGATATTATGCCAGTCCACCCTTTTGTAGAAATAATAAATTAACAAAATAACTCATTTGTTTATTCTTATTTTGATGGCTAGTTGTGGGTTTCTTAAACCACCTTTAGTGGTTTCCAATATTTTTTTTGTTTTTACTTGGGGGGTAATGATTGACAGTACAGTCATAGTACACTATCATGCACCAGGACCCCAAAATTCTCTCCTGCCCTTTCCTCCTGTTTTTCCAACATTTCAATAGTTCATCTCATTTCATTTGGATACTGTCCCCCTGGTGGAGACATTCAAACAGGAAGCTCAACGCCCATTTGGCATTTCTAACAGAAAGCAGCTCAGCGCTTATCCATTCACTCATCCTCATCAGACACCTTGGAGTGCACATCCATTGTTAGCTGCTAGCACTCATTAATCTCTGATCTGGATCCTTCACAGTAGGGTCTCTGTCTACAGATGAATCATCCCAGACAGTTACGATTCTTATATATAGTCTCATTATCTTTGTAACTGGCAGCGGCAAAACTCACCTGATATTATCAGGTTTACAGTAGCTGACAGGGAATTCCAATCTATGCTTACAAAACAAAATGGGAGTGTCTTCATGGCTTGACAATAGCATTTTCATGTCAATTTGGAACTGCTGAAAGGTTCTGGCGTGTTGATAGTTTATAAGTGCAGCTCAAGCTCTCTGTTGAACAATGTCATCATAAGATCACAAAGAAGAGACATTAAGCAGAGTCGCTTGAGGAGACGTTAAACCAGCTTTAAACAGCACCATGAGTGAATATGAGAGAATGATTTTTCCCAACCCTTCAAAGAAAATTCTATTTCTCAGGTATATAGGCCAAAGAGTCTAGTAATATTGACTTAGATAAATTCTTGTATGTCTTGAATCTTTTATTCTACAGATTAAGCACACTGGTTCTTATGCTTTCCTTTATGATAAGCACCATAATAGACCTTCAAAAATCTCATGGAAATTAATCAGGTTGATGTCAAGATGAATAATGGTTCATCACTGTCCAAGTTATTATGATACTCTCAGCATGATCTTCCTTAGTCTAAAGAATCCCCTTCATTTATTATTTTTGTAATATCACTGAGCTACTTCAAGTGTACTAGGTATAATGCCTACATGATGGCAACTGATTCTCATGCCCTTATTAAGTGAATTCTGCTACTTTATCCATTTCACCAATAGAAAGTGATCTTGAGAGAAATTACGAATAAAGTTGGGTCTGAAGTCAGTAAACATTCAATTCCTCAAGCTTATGTCACTTTAAATTTATTTTCTTTATTTTTTAAAATTTATATTTGAGGTTAGGGGTAGATAACATAGTGGTTATGCAAAGAGATTCTTATGCCTGAGCCTCCAAAGTCCTAGGTTTAATTCTCCATACCACTATAAGCCAGAGCTGAGCAGTGCTCTGGCAAAAAAACAAATAAATAAATTCATAGGACAGAAGGATAAATTTAAATGGGAAGGAGAGGGAGGGACAGAGGGAGAGAAAGACACCTGTAGCACTGCTTCACTGTGTGGTGACGCTATATGCCCCAACACAGTGGTGACGTCAGCTTTGGCGACAGAAGGCTGACAGAGTGTGCAGTGATCTGCGCAGGTGCATGGTGGGCTGTAGGTGAATCCAGACTGCTGGTGTGCAAAGCATTGTGGGTAGGCTGAATAGACTTAAAAGGACAGCAGCCAGAACTCAAGGCTCTTTGGCTGCGGCTTCTTCTTCCAGTCAGATGCCTCTCAGCAGAGGTGCCCCAGGCATCCATCCGCCATGTCTACTTCTCCTGGGAACTGAATACGTGTGACTCTGCTAGCCTGTAAACTTTTAGACCCCTCTACAGTCATGAGCAACCTTTACCAGAGCTTATAATTGTTTATCTTATGGGACTTCTTCTTCTAGCATTTGCCCTTCTTCCGTAGCCAGTCAACAGCGTCAGGTTGAGCCTGATGTAAAGTTTCGAGACCTCCTTTGAATCTGGAGAGGTGGCAGTCATTGACTATGTGGGTCATAGTCTGTCTGTAGCTGCAGGGGCAGTTCGGGTCATCTCTGGCTCCCCAGCGATGGAACATAGCGGGGCACCGGCCATGGCCTGTTCGATAGCGATTGAGGAGGGCCCAATCATAACGTGCTAGGTCAAAGCCGGGTTGACTGACGCTTGCAGGGGTCTGTGATGAGGTGTTTGTTCTTTACCTCAGCTGACTGCCAACTCTGTTTCCAAGAGACTGGAACAGAGAAGTTCAGTGTAGGCGCAGGGGACCAGATTGGGTGACAAGACGTCAAGCGTTGGACAGGGTGGGTGAAGATATCCGCGTATATTGGCAGGTCTGGTCGAGCGAAGATGTGGGAAATGAACTTAAATGATGCCGCATCCCAACGAATATCTGGCGGGCCGATGTTGCTAAGAACTGGCAGCCATGGAACCGGGGTGGAACGGATGGTTCCAGAAATTATCCTCATGGAGGAATATAATTTGGAATCGACCAAGTGGACATGGGGGCTACAGAACCATACTGGGGCACAGTATTCTGCAGTGGAATAGCATAATGCCAGAGACGATGATCGTAGTGTGGAAGCACTCGTGCCCCATGAGGAGCTGGCCAGTCTTGCAATGATGTTATTCCTCGCGCCCACCTTTGCTGCAGTTTTTATGAGATGTTCGTGAAATGACAGAGTGCGATCGAGAGTAACGCCAAGATAGACTGGCTGGGCTTCATGCCGGATTCTCGTATCGCCAAGCTGCACATTAAGCTCACGCGAGGCCGAGGCATGGTGTAGATGGAAAACAGATGATACCATTTTTGCAGTGCTAGGGATTAGTCGCCATTTTTTACAGTAATCATATATCAGAGACATGTCTTTCGTGAGTGTTTCCTCGAGGATGTCGAACTTTGATGCCTGAGTTGCACAGCAGATGTCATCAGCATAGATGAACTTCCTTGAAGAAGTTTCTGGGAGGTCATTGATGTAAATATTAAATAGCATAGGAGCCAGAACAGAGCCCTGGGGGAGGCCACTTATGGGACTAAACTTTGATAACCATATTCAGACTTTATAGACCTAGCGTACGCTTAACCCTTGATGATAATTGTTTATTTTGCCTTTTACCTGTTTCACCCTAGTAAACCTTGTATTAAACCAGTTCCCAGCTCCCGCTGTGAATTCTTCTATATGCGCCACAAGCAACCACAAATCCCACATCAAGTATTAAGTTTAATTTACAACATCAATGCTTGTAAAGCTTCCCCACACTACAGGTGAGTACTGGGGGCTTGAACCTAGATCCCTGTACATAGTAACATGTTCAACCAGGTGCACCAGAGCCCAGCCCATCAAATTTATATCTGTTAGTCACTTCTGTAGCTATCATCAAACCATCTATGCCTTTTGTTTTAAGTCTAAATTGTAAAGTGATGACAACTTTCTAAAACTAAGGCCTACCTACTAGTACTAAGATCAGTGCTTGTAGAACTAAGATTGTAAGTTCTTTACACTTGACTTCTATACATCCTATAGAGCACAATAGCACTGCTTAACTACAATGGACTTGGTAACAGCTGTTTCTTTAGAATACCATACAACTAGTACTTTATGCTTTTTCATCTGTATGCTAAATGTTTATTTAATGCCTGCAATGTGCTCATTCCCCAAGTGTGCTAAGTGAAAGATAAAATCAAAATATACAAAATAATGGATGACTTTCCTCCACTAAATGATTATGTGTGGATTAGAGTGTGTGTAAAAGTGTTGATGAGAACAGAGGTCAATATAGCTGGAAAGATATTTTTAAAGCTTTTATGCTTAGCTCTTTGCTAGTTCTCCCACAACCACTATGCACTGAGCAAACGTATTGTTCATGCATTTGAATTCCAAACACCAGAGTGTGAACAGAAGCGTAAGTGACACTGACTTTGAACTCAGAACTGGATTTGTCTTCTGATGGACAATGAGCCTCTGATGTCCACTATCTCAGACAGTTGGTGGATAAACCTTAGAGTGCATGTCTCAAACACTCTACAGTAAATGTATTACACATAAATCATTCTCCTTGATCTACCTAGCCTTTCATATTCATCTCAGAAGATTAGACTGTAAGACAGGACTTGTGCTTTATGAAGTCAGGATACCAAAATTTTTTTTAAAATACCTTATCAATGATTGCAAATTGATTTTACTAAGTTTTCTTCTCAGTGTTCCTTCATGGAAGCTAGGGATATGATAATTCTGAGTCCTTACCTCCTCAACATATCTGTTTTCTTTACAACTAGCCTTTTCTCTCAGACTCTCCATTGGAGTTCAATAATTGTGTGCCTTGATCAGGAGCACCACCATTTTAATGTTCCATACATAGAGAGGGCCCAGGACTGCACATTTAAATCTATGTAGATTGCTAAAAGTAGCCTGACATGAAATGCTCTCCAGTTCAATTCATAATCTCTGTGGCCCATTCATTTCAAAATACAGTCATCTACCTAAATGCAACTGATGTCAAAACTGCTTCCATGTTCCATAAAGAAGAATAATTCTCTCTTATTGTTATTTTCTTGCTGATTAAGCAAATAATATTTTAAGAAGTGCTTTTATTTTTAGCCCAAGAAAGTTACGAGTTTATGGTAGCAATGGAATTCCTTAGTATTACCAGAGTACAATTCATGTTCTACTAAAAAAAAAAAAAAAAAAAAAAAAAGAGGGTAAGGACACAATCTGAACTTGATGTGTTCCAGGTGCAGTGTCCTTGTCTACATGTTGATGCTTAATTGCTCATAAACAAAAAATTGTTTAAAATTTACCAAAAATAAAGGGATACCAAAGAAGATCATCTGGGACCACAACAAGATGGACTAGAACGACTTTAGGAACCCACCAAATAACCAGTGACTGAAAATACGTGTGGCTTGTAGACAGAGAGGAGCCTAGGGAGAGATTAAGTGGCTGGTAACAGTCCAGCAGTTTACCAGTTGAGACACCACCTCCAGTGTGTTTCACCAACAAAAAGGCGGCTGAATAGAAGAGGGGACTCCTCTAAGACTCAACAAATGCAACTGTGAATGTCCATTGCTAATGCCCTCAGAAGCTGGAGCAGCAGGGGAGAGGCCCTGTACTGACACCAGGGGACAGAGAACTAACAAGGAAACTCAGGAGAAGTTCTATACCTCCATGGCCTAGCAGTGGGGCTGTGAAAGTCTCCTTGTATAACCACTGGATTCTGGCTCACTCTGCTTTATCTCTTGGTCAGGAGTCAGTGATTAAGCTAAGAAGCCTACTTATAATAAAAAAAAAAGCCCTTTTACTATAGCAACAAAAACAATGAAATATCTAGGAGTATACCTAACCAAAGAAGTGAAAGACTTGTATACTGAAAATTACGAGACACTACTCAAGGAAATTGAAAAGACACGAAGTGGAAAGATATTCCATGTTTGTGGGTTGCAAGAATTATCATCAAAATGATTATACCACCCAGAGCCACCTACAAATTTAATGCTATCCCCATCAAGATCCCAACCACAGTTTTTAGGAGAATAGAACAAATGCTACAAATGTTTATCTGGAACCAGAAAAGACCTAGAATTGCCAAAACAATCTTGAGAAAAAAGAACAGAACTGGAGGCATCACACTCCCAGATATCAAACTGTATTATAGTGTCACTGTCATCAAAACTGCTTGGTACTGGAACATGAATAAACACACTGACCAGTGGAATAGAATTGAGAGCCCAGAAATGAGGCCCCACACCTATGGACATCTTATCTTTGACAAAGGTGCCCAGACTATTAAATGGGGAAAGCAGAGTCTCTTCAACAAATGCTGTTGGAAAAAATGGGTTGAAACATGTAGAAGAATGAAACCAAACCACTGTATTTCACCAAATACAAAAGTAAACTCCAAGTGGATCAAGGACTTGGATGTTAGACCAGAAACTATCAGATACTTAGAGGAAAATATTGGCAGAACTCTTTTCAGCATAAATTTTAAAGATATCTTCAATGAAACAAATCCAATTACAAAGAAAACTAAGGCAAACATAAACCTATGGGACTACATCAAATTAAAAAGCTTCTGTACAGCTAAATAAACCACTACCCAAACCAAGAGACCCCTCACAGAATGGGAGAAGATCTTTCCATGCCATACATCAGACAAGAGGCTAATAACCAAAATATCTTCAGAGCTTGCCAAACTCAACAAGAAAACAAATAACCCCATCCAAAAATGGGGAGAAGACATGGACAGAATATTCACCACAGAAGCGATCCCAAAGGCTGAGAAACACATAAAAAAAATGCTCCAAGTCTTTGATTGTCAGAGAAATGCAAATATAGACAACAATGAGATACCACTTCACTCCTGTGAGAATGTCATATATCAGAAAAGGTAACACAGCAGCAAATGCTGGAGAGGGTGTGGGGTCAAAGGAACCCTTCTACACTGCTGGTGGGAATGTAAATGTGGAGAACAGTCTGGAGAACTCTCAGAAAGTTAGAAATGGACCTACCCTATGATCCTGCAATTCTTCTCCTGGGGATATAGCCTAAGGAACCCAACACACCCATCCAAAAAGATCTGTGTACAAATATGTTCTTAGGAGCACAATTTGTAATAATCAAAACCTGGAAGCAACCCAGGTGTTCAACAACAGATGAGTGGCTGAGCATGCTGTGGTATATTTACACAATGGAATACTACTCAGCTATAAAAAATGGTGACTTCACCATTTTCAGCCGATCTTGCATGGAGCATGAAGAATTCATGTTCAGTGAAATAAGTCAGAAACAGAAGGACGAATATGGGATGATCTCACTCACAGGTAGAAGTTGAAAAAACAAGATCAGAATAGAAAATGCAAGTAGAACCTGTACTGGAATTGGCATATTGCACCAAAGTAAAAGACTCTGGGTGTGTGTGTGTGTGGGAGAATACAGAAAAAGGATGACAGAGGACCTAGTGGAGATTGTATTGTTATATGGAAAACTGGGAAATGTTATGCATGTACAAACTATTGTATTTATTGTTGAATGTAAAACATTCATTCCCCAATAAAAAAATTTAAAATAAGTAAATAAAAATAAAAAATATGAAACTTACCAAAAATAATTAGTTCCATTTGCAAATTATGCATCACAGAAAAAGGAAAGTTCTTTGACTCCTAAGGATCTATGTCTTATATTCCTGAGTTCCACAGTGGTGCAAAGACAGTGTCCCTAAAGGTGTCCTCCCAAACAAATCCATTAACCATATTACCTCATCATAGGAAGCTTTCAAAATTCAAATCTTCAGGGAAAGGGGTAAATTCATTTCTCAGGTACTTAATCCTCTCCTGTTATGCAAGAATAACTCTGCTTTCAGTTTCTTCACACATATTTCAAAGATTCTCCAACAGCTCTGGGCACTGTAAAATTCCCAACTACCTGATTTTATTTGTAAACTGTGAACCAAAAGAGTTTCCACACTTCTGAATGAGTGACTCCTAGAATCAGCAGTCTTGGCCCATTGATTTGACTGGCTGTCACATCACAGGACTCCCATTCACCTTGGGAGAAGTCTCCCTTGCTTGCATTTTCAGCTCTCTTTGCAGGGCTCAGGTTCTGGCAACCAGAAGTAGGACCCAGGCAAAGCAACCCACCCCACAGCTGAAGGCTCCTAGTTATGAGGACAGAATGTGAGCTCAGACCTACAGGGATGCAGAGGTTAAGTAAGTTCCTGTGCTTAATATCAGCCCCAGATCAAAGTTTCTAATTGAGGGGATAGGACATGAAACTTTGATGGTGGGAATTGTGTACTTCCCTTATTCTATGGTCTTGTCGATCATTATGAAATCAATAAAAAGAAGGAGAAGAAGGAGGAGGAGGAGGAAGAGGAGAAAGAGGAGGAGAACAACAAGAGGAGGAGGAGGGAACAGGGAGAAGAAGAAGGAGGAAGAGGAGGAGGGGACAGGGAGAAGAAGGGGGAAGGGGGAGAAGAGGAGAGGAGAGAAGGAGAGGGGAGAGGAGGAGAGGTGAGAAAAGGAGAGGAGAGGAAAGGAGAATAACTAAGCTCATCAGACACCTAAGTCCAAAGCTATGAAAGAATGAATGGGCAGGTCTTCATCTTGACATGAAACAGACCAGGGGCCATACCAGTCAAGGTCAGGAACACTTCCAGTAGCTATGAGGGAGCTGCCAGAAGGCAGAGGAGGTCTGGCATACAGGCTGCTAACACAGCAGAGAAGCAGAGTTTAAAACACAGACCAGAGTCCCTGAGAGACCAAGCAGCCTGCCAACCCTCCAGGGGTCCTGGGGCCTCACAGCTTTCTAGTTTCCTCCTAACTCCTCAGAAGAAACTGCCTGCTATTTTGTTTTTGTTTATGGTCCAGAGAGGTTTTGAAATAACTGTTGGGCTTTGCTCTTAAAAAAAAAAAAAAAAAGCCTAACTAAAAATACAGAGGCAGGCTTGAATGTGTTGAATGTGCTGTTTTCTTGTTTTATAGCATCATCCTACAACTTCCACTTTCCTCACAAGCAACCCCCCCCCTCCCCTGCCCCCATGATGTCACTTTGGTGAGAGTCAGGCTCAGAGTCTGGGCTGGACTGGCTGGAAAGGTAGAGTTCCTCCTTCAGTAACCCAAATTGGCCTTTCACTCATGATCATCCCCTAGGCTTTTTCCTCTCTATTCTGTTTCCACTTACTAGCTGGCTATACTACTCATCCAAGTGTGGCGTTCTGTTACACAGGCCTGAAGGATAGTGAGCCAACTGTATATGTACCCAGTATTTTGTGCTTCCTGCCTTCCCAGGTGCAGCCATGAAAGATTTCAGAACACACGGTCCCTCTCCTCTATCCTCCATCAGCCCTTCCATCTACCCAGACACTGGTTCTGTTCCAACACCTAAGCCAGAGGTCACACAGAAATGGGCACAGCAAGAACGTACAAGTTACTTGGAAATAATGGCAAATAATGTCCTGGTCAATTTTCAGTTTACTCAAAGATATGGACTGTTCACTTCAGCCAGCCAAGTAACAGAGGCTGACAAAGCCACATCCATTTCATAGGCATTGGGAAGATTCAAAAATGCCCCCAAAGTAATTAAAAGAACCTAGTTGTTGGCACTGTTAACTCAAATTTCACAGATTGTCCACTGACTATATAAAAAAAAATAAATAACGAGCAGGGCCACACAGCACTCAGCTATGAGAGCATTCTCACATGCTCCAAGGCCACTGGACTCACATTGACTTCTACTGAATTGGGGAGATTCTATCTTACAATATCAGCTCAGAGTCTAAGAGTCAAGAAAGGCAGGTGTTTCATCTAGAATTTCTACTTTGCTTAAATTTTTACTAATCTGAATCTTACTCCTGCTTTCTATAAGTTAACTACATCTTCTTCTCTACTGTGGCTTGAAAGGAAACTTCTCCCACCTTGCCCTGCTGTCTCAGGTGCCTTATCAACATGCCTTGAACGAGGTTTGCATGTAAAGATGATCTGTACTCTCTTCAAACCATT
This sequence comes from Erinaceus europaeus, assembly GCF_950295315.1. Lineage (NCBI taxonomy): Eukaryota > Metazoa > Chordata > Mammalia > Eulipotyphla > Erinaceidae > Erinaceus > Erinaceus europaeus. The sequence continues at coordinate 51,228,229 of NC_080168.1, forward strand.
TCATGAATTAAAGATGGGAGAACCAGCGCTGACCATCACAAACGTTTCGAAATGCCCAGGCATTTCAATGACCCATCTGTAAGAACATAATCTATTGGATTATAAAAAGGGAAAGTAGTAAACTTTCCCCTCTGTAAAAGGGCAACTGAATAGTTGCCAGAAGACTAGTTCCTGGAATAGCTGAGGTTTTACTGAAATTGGGGTGAGTGTGGGAGGAACTGTAGAATTATTAGCATTGAGATGAAGGGAAAATAAACAGCAATTTAACCCCTGGGAGTTGCAGTTCCACCCCAATCAAAACTCCCCCCACTTTATCCTCCCACACAGGTAGACATTTGCTTTCTAATCACCAGTATAATGGCCTCCAGATAGCCTACAAGTACTAGCCTCTAGACAGCTCTACAAATGTTCACTACCCAGGGAAAAGCCTTAAAGGGAACAATAATATGAAAGTGCCTTGGGCAGTCCTGGCACATAGTAGATTCTCACATTCTTTCTTTAAATGTGAAACTATTTTTCACTGAATAGAATCACCAAAACAATAATGGGAAGTTTTTATAGCATAGTTATTTTCAAACTGTTGCAGTTGACAAATTATCATTTTTAGGGGCCTGATTATCTAGGCATAAGTTTTTCTGGATCTCCAGTATAACATGGAACATCATGGGTTTCCCTAAATTTTCCTTTCTCAGTACATAAGGACACTCTGCCTTTCTAGGTCTTGTAATGGGCCCCACCAGCTACCCACGACTTGAAGTCATTCACTCTACTGGACAGTTATGATCTCCTTCCCTCCTCGCTTTTTTTCCCTCTCTTGCCAGGCATCTGAAGAATATTCATGATGGTAAAATTTCTGTTTTATAACAGTCATCTTTAAGTTATGTCTTATGTGAAAGTATATCTTACATTTAGTCTTATTTGAAAGTACTTACATTGTTATTTATGTTGTATTTGTTGGATAGGACAGAGGGGGAGAGACAGACACCTGCAGACCTGCTTCACTATCTGTGAAGCGACCCTCTTGCAGGTGGGGAGCCGGGGGCTCGAACAGGATCCTTACACTGGTTCCTGTGTTTTGCGCCACCTGCGCTTTACCTGTGTTCACACTTCTTTAAGGTTTACCTAGTTCCCTTGAGGCTCTGTGAAACCTCATCAGCTGGCATGTATCCATCGAATGTTAGCCAATCTGAATTTTACAACATAGAACTCTCTAGGCACACACATAAAGTATGCAAAATAATTCCTACTGAGAAAGAAATGTTTAATGCTAGCACAGAGTAAATACTTGAACTCAGAGCAAGATGAGATAAAGCAGAAATGGGAAACTGAAATTAGAAATAACTGAATAACTTAAGACAGCAAATTTCTATCACAGGCAACCCAGCAATGTTGTAACAATTCTTTTCCTTTCACAAATCAACAGACTTCTAGATATCTTCACAGGTCTACAAAAATAATCGTACTTTCAAATGCTACTCTTCATTGTCAAAACCACTCCCACCTCTCCAACTAATATAGCCTCATTTAGTCAAGTCTCAACCTCCATTCTTACTCACACCCTCAATGGAGAAATAAATGTTCTAAGGCATATTCTTACCTGAGGCATATTCTTGGGACAGTGTCATGACATCAGTGATTATATCTATAGGTGAATTTCAAATACCAGCATGTCAAACTCTTGAAAGGCTGGGGTCTAGGTAGAGTGCTGGCTTGGAGGGAATGGTCAGACTATAGAAATGACTGGTGCCTTATGTGCTCAGTGAGTGAGTGACACACACACTTAGTAAATTTCTTCTTATCCAGCCATGTAGAAAGTGCAAAGCTCTCTGACAAAGACAAATTTCTTTAAATTCTTTTGTTTGTGTGTCCCCCCAAATTCAGTTTTTGCATGTTCTGAAATAGCTAGTGTGCTCAGATATAGATGTGTGCACGCACACACCTGCACAATATTGCATGTGCAAAAAGAAAGGACTAGTGGGCCAGCAAGACAGCTCAACTAGCAGGGTGTCTGCATTGCCATGTATGCAACCCAGTAAACTACAGGGGAGCGTGAATGCATTAAGGAAAGCTTCAGTACAATGGGGTCTCTCCCTCTCTATCTGACACAGTTGATCCAGAGCAGTGGAGCTGCACATGTATGAGGTCTCAGCAACAATAAAAAGGCAGAAGACAGTCAACTAAGAAAGATTTGTAAGTGGAAAACTTACACATATGAGGTAGGCAAACAAAGTTATGGTGAGAAGGAATTTAACATTGTTTAGTAAAAAATGGATAAGAACTTTGAATCTTCCCAGAAGTGTCCAAAGACAAATGAACATCTCTTTTCTTGGGCAGTAAGTAAAAGACTTTGGAAGCTAGCAAAAAGATTGCCTTTGACATGAATATTGATCACTGGAGAAAAGGTAGGAAAAGAACTAAGTAGCAGGGTTGTGCTTGGCACATCTGGTTAAATATACATGTCATTATGTGCCAGGACCCGGGTTTAAGCCCCAGGTCCCTACCCGCAGAAAGTAAGCTTTATGAGTGGTGAAGCAGTGTTGCAATTGTGTATCGGTTTCTGTCTGTCTGTCTCCCTGCCTATCTCCCCCTCCCTTCTCAATTTCTGTCTCTATCCAAAATAAATAATGAGCCAATGGTTCTGTTGATTGATATATAATGTAAATCTGAGACTGATGACAATAGATGGATATAGTTCAAACTGACTCTATGCAGGGAAGGAAAATGGGGGAACTCTCCATGAGACAGTGGGGAATCTGGAATGTCAACCCAGCTCAGCTTAAGTGATCAAGGAAGTCCAGTTCATGAAGGAGAATCAGTTTTAACATAGGATCAGCCTGGGTGTGGAAGTCCTTCCAAGCAGAGTCAATATTCCTGCTTTGGCATCAATGGTTTGACAACCAAGTGCTATTCAAATGACTGGGGGTTCAAAACAAACTACAGTATGGGGGACATCTGGATATACTATTACTCAGACTTTCTGGTTCTCTCTCCATCTGTGGTCTAGAATCAAGCTGACCTATGGCTTTAGTAAACTCCTTGTGTCCTTGAACAATCTGGCCTGGACATTAGGTAAGAGTGAAATTCTTGTGAAAATGGGTGAAGAAAAGTTTTAATAACTAAAAAAATAAAAGCTGTGACAGGGCCCTTCTACCCCCAGCTTTCCGTTACAGCTGATAACTGGTACAAACATGAATTAACCTAGTTAAGCTTATGAAATAAAAGTATGACCACTTTAGGTTCAACTCAGTTAATTTTGCTAGTATATTTTTATTTAAAAAAATGAAAATGTATAATGAGGAAAACGTGATCTTTCAGATAGTTAATTATAGCTCATTTGTCCAGTACTCAGAAACCAGCATGGTTCCAAGCCAACTTATCAGAGAACTGCTTATCTCTGGAATGGGAGTTAGAAAGACTGAAAATGGGAATACTTAAATTGTTGAGTCTAGAGCAGACATTTAATCTGATTTTACAGGCCTTAATTGAGGTAAAGAGACATTAGCAGAAGGGATTAATACCCACTGGGTTAATAATCTTGCCAAGTCAAATGTACAAAGTATGAGTAAATGCCATTTTTAAAATGGTGCCACGAAGGGGCCAGGAGGTGGCGTACTGGGGTAAGTGCACATAGTATGAACTACAAGGACCAGCACAAGGCTACTTTTGAGGCCAGGGGTTCCCACCTGCGGGGGGTGGGGAGATTGCAGACATTTACTGCTTGTGAAGCAGGTGTTATTCTCTCTCTCTCTTCTCCTCCCCTTCCCTCTCAATTTCTCTGTCCTATCTAATTAAAAAAAAAAAAAAAAGGCCACTAGGAGCAGTGGATTTGTAGTTCATGTAGTTCCAGTACTGAGCCCCAGCCACTGGAGGCAAAAAAAAAAAAAAAATCTAGTTGTGGGTGTTTTGTGAATAATATGTCCTCATATATTTATTCCTAAAATATACAACATGCATTAGATCATTGCTGAGCACATACTACATGAAAGACCCTGTTCTGGAAATGATCCCTCATCAGAAAGACTTCATGGTCTGACATTTGATATACAAGTGACAAAGAATGATATGACTACCACAGATTGAATGAAAAGAAGTGTTAAAGGATTTAGAAAAAGAAGGGCTCATACATCTTCAAGAGTTAAGAAAATATTCATAGAAGAGAAGAAAATGGGGGAATAGTAGTGGTAATGATGGTCATAATTATTGTCAGATACTAATAGGATAAGAGGCAAATTCTAGGAGTGAGAAATGTTAAATCAGAAGTGAAGATAGGTTCTGAGGATGATAAAGCTTCACCCATATTTATCAGGTACCTATAAGTGCCAGGCACAGAGCTGGAGGCTAAGCACAGATACAGGGAGCTTCTTGCCTAAGTTTTTCCAGAGTGGTATCTCTCCCAGAGTGAAAAGACAATATAAAGAACAGTCTGGAGAACTCTCAAAAGGTTATAAATAGACCTACCCTATGACCCTGCAATTCATTTCTTAGGGATTTATCCTATGAAACCAAACACACCCATCCAAAAAGACATGTGCATATATATGTTCATAGCAGCACAAGCTGCAACAGCCAAAACCTGGGAGCAACCCAGGTGTCCAACAACAATTGAGTGGCTGAGAAAGTTGTGATCTATATACACAATGCAACACCACTCAGGAATGATGAATCTACCTTCTTCACTTCACCTTAGATGGAGCTTAAAGGAATCATATTAAATGAGATAAGACAAAGAGAAGGATGGATATGGGGTGATTTCACTCATAGAAGTTGAGAAATATGAACAGAAGAGGAATCACAAAGCAGAACTTGGGATTGGGTTTGTATACTGCACCAAAGTAAGGGACTAGTATGCAGGTTATGATGCATAATGGTAGAGGAGGATCTAGGCGAAGAGTGAGAGTTTTCCAGAAAACAGAAATTTTACACACATACCAATAACTATATTTAATTGTTGACTATAAATCATTAATTCCCCAAAAATTTTTATAAGAACATCATGTAAGCATTACTCTTCATTATGGTGCAAGGGCTTGGAGTGGGAATACTGTCTAGGTGGCAAGAGAACTCAACCACCTACAGGGCTTTACCTGTAGGTGAGTTACTGAGCCTCACTGGCCATGGTTTCCTTACTATGAAATGGGTGAGCAACACACCTCCTGCACAGGTCAATGAGATGATGCCTGTGAAGCACTTACTCAACAGCAACAGACAGACTAGAAGCCAAGTAACTAGTCTGAGAGAAATCTACTTGCTTGTGCTACTCTTTGTACATCTGCTGTCAGAAAGAGAGTTCCTTGGACAAAGAATCTGGAAAGGCTGGTAGAGAATATTGACTTTCTAAAACTCATCAGTAAATTTTTACACTTTTATTTTCCAATCATGTCACACCATTTTACACACTTGTAAACAGTGTGTAGAAATGCTGATCTTACTAAACCCACTATGTTTGTAGATTATGTAAAATGTTTGCTGATTTGGCAGGTGAAAAGTGACATGCTAGTGTCTTGATTTCCACAACTTTCATTAAAGTGAGTCCAAGCATTGTTTAAATATTTATTAGCCACACACTTATTTCCTCACATAAAATGACACCCCCATTCTACAAAAGGGCTAGCTGGGAATTCCAATTGCTTAGTTTGTAATTATAGAGAGAAGAAATGTTGAGTCCTTGAAAGTTACCAGAGGAATACAAATTAATAGGATCATATACTACACTGGACATGTGTTAGTTAATTTCTTGTCATATTATTGGAAAATAATAGAACTATATTAACATGAATGCAAAGTTATAGAATTTTTGAAGCTGAAATTAATATGGATTAGACTAGAGATGAGAGAATAAACGGAAAACTTTAGAATTAAGAACAGAGAACAAAATGAAATCAAAAGAGAAAAGCAACATGCATACCGACAAAAGGCAAAGAAGACAGTGAGAAATGAACTCCCCAAACTTCTTAAAGCTAACATAGTCACAGTTTTGTATGCTTTCACCCCCTTGCCCCCAAACTTTGTACTTGAACAAATGGAGCTTTATTTCAACTTCTTGTGCTGAAAAATGTCTGATGATGTGGAGGGGAGGATAGGGAGCAGGGACGCTAGAAGGAGAAAGCAAAAGGCACGCTAATGGGAGTCCCAGTGTTCTTAACGTCAAGATTATCTGAAGCCCCATTCCATTAACCTAGTGGCCCTGTCTCTGTCCTGACATGGAGCAAAAACAGAAAAACCCTCTGGATATGGATATTTCAATCCAGGTCACCTTGGGAATTGCCCTTTTTGATTCTATGAACAGAAGCTCAATACACACACACACACACACACACACACACACACACACACACACACACACACGGGAGAGAGGAAGAGAGGAGAGAGAGAGAAGAGAAAGAAAGGGACAAAGGACACTGAGATTCAGGATATGTGCAACAGATATTTAAGGGGCAAAATATGTGTGCATCCTCTACCTTTTATGTGGTGTCATGTCTCCTCCCTGGGCAATCTTACTGATTTGGCCAGGTATCGATTCTAAGGATTATATAATCCTTACAATACTCTACAATTCCTGTGGTTTACTTTCTCTTGGTCTCTAACCAAGTTCCTATCTCCCCTGACTGTTAATTCCACCCAGACCAAAAGAAACTTCAAGTTTATTAGTTTTAAGTGTCTTCTATAAAAACAGAGCTAATGTTTTCTCCATCCCATGAGTTAGAAAGCTGTACGTATGATTCATTGGGGCTGGGTGGTGGCACACATAGTTGAGCACACATTACCATTTTTAAGTATTCAGGTTCAGCTACCAACCCCCACCTACAGGGGTGAAGGGAGTTTCATGAGTGATGAAGCAGTGCTACAGGTGTCTCTCTCTCTCTCTCTTTAGCTCTCTAGTTCCCCCTTCCATATCAGTTTCTGCCTCTATGCAAATAAATTTGATATTTTATTTATACAAAAATTGGGATAGGTTCAGACAGTATTACATTATGGATGGCATGAGCATGTACCATCTCCAGGGCTAGTCCAAACTGCTGTTCTCACCTCTTCTTCTATAATCTCCCTAGTATTACAGATTAGATGATAGGCAGTATAATTACTATTTTTTGCTTCTATACTACATCTATTATATACTATGCCCACTAAATGAATAATATGAACATACACTAGATATTATGTGATTATTATTATATGAGGATATATTATTTGAACACTATATCATATAATACATGAAATAAATCATTAAATATGACTATACATGAGTATTTTTCCATTCCTGAATATTGCTTTATCCATATATAAATTTTATACATCCTCACAGATTATCTATATTATATGCTCATGCATTTAATTTCCTCATATCAATCAAAACAGTTACTCTACTCTGAAGTACTCCAAACTCTTAGATCCTACCCCCGTTGCATTCTTCAAGTTGCTTCTTCTGAAGAATCTATTTCCCTCCTGAAAGGTTTTCTGGGGAACACAATTTTCTTCAATCTCATGACAGGATGATGCATATATGAAATGAGAGAACTTTCAGGTTACAATACAAACATGCCTCCTCCAAGAGGAAACTGAGTAGCTTTGGGTACAGCAGGTGTGGGCCCTGCTGTCTGGGGCAGACACTTCCGATGCAGACCAGTGGTGGGAAAGCTGAGGTGAGAACCATGCAGGGACTTCCAGTATCCCCACAGCTGCTGGCTATCAGCCAGGACAGAAACAGTTCCTAAAGTCCTCAGTTGCACAGTACAGATGACCCTGGTCCAGCATACATCAGCAGAACACTGCACTTGATTTCATTTTCTTGGGCTGAAAACACGGTTCCACCTCTCCCCAGGTTTCCCTGCTGCAAAGTCATCCCAAATCTATGATTTTAGGTTATCTTAGCCTTCTGCTGATTGTTCATTTTCAGTTTTCTATTTTGATCCATGACCAGTGCTCACAGATTTTTCTGGTCTCTAGGAAACCAATTCTTTTTCTTCCAGTTTTAGAAAAGTCAGAAAAATAACAAAACCAGATACTATGACCTCTATGATTCAGTATTGTTCTTTATAGAATTTTCTATGCACAGATATATTCTTAAACAACATCTTGCTTCATTTTCCTCTCTTTTAACATTGTATAACCATGATTATACTGTACCTATTCTTTGGTGAGTGGATTTTCTTGCTCAATATTATACTTTTGAGACTCCTGTTACGTTGAGTAAAGCTTATATTGCATTCATTTTTTGTAGTATCCCATTGTACATATATGTCCTAATTGTTCTATTCCTAACATTGTATAACCATGATTATACTGTACCTATTCTTTGGTGAGTGGATTTTCTTGCTCAATATTATACTTTTGAGACTCCTGTTACGTTGAGTAAAGCTTATATTGCATTCATTTTTTGTAGTATCCCGTTGTACATATATGTCCTAATTGTTCTATTCCTCTGTAAGTAGGCATAGAGTTCATCTACCCTTTTTGTAATTACACATAATATTTCTGTGAGTATTCATGTGTATATATCTCTTGGTTGACAAGTGTAAGAATTTTTCTAGAGTGCATACATAAGAATGGAGGTGCTGAGTAATTTGGCAAAAATATATATTCAACTTTATAAAATAATGCTAATTTATTTTCTGATATAAATATTTCAATCAATAAGAGAAACCACTGACACTTTACACTGAGGCTGGAGAGTGACCCATGGGCTATAGTTGGTCTGGCCCTACCAAGGCAACTGCAGCTTTTCTCATTGCAGCATCAAGTGCTCATTTTTAAGTTAACCCTTTTGTAGGGCCCACAAATGATGTTATACATATCCAAACGGCTCTTGGCAAAAAAAAAAAAAAAAAAAAAAAAGGTTCCCCCACCCCTGCTCTAGAGAACTGATAAAACATAAGAACAAAATATTTTCAGTAATTGGATATATAATGTTCAATTATACCTTTACTTAGAATACATGAATTCAGAGTAAGGTGATAGAATTTCAGACTCAATCAAATGGCTGAGTCAAAATCTTGCTAATTTCTACAAATGAATCTCTTAAAAGCTACTCATGACTGAATCTGTAGCCTTCCTTTCTAGGCGTAACTGACCCTGTAAGCAGGCTCTTCTTCCAACGGAATCCAAGTCAACTTATGATGCCACTCTGCTCTACTAGCTTTCTTCATCCTGCTTGCACTCTATGGATGCCACCAAAATGTCTTTGTTGTTAAACAACCGTCCTTAGAATTAAGCTCAAGAACAACATAGAATTTCTACGAATATGATGTGAGACACATATCATTTTAGACTGTCTGGTATACATATTAAAATAAGCTAAAAAGAGGATCTAGTAAATAGCAGCTTATGCAACAGACTTGGAGGGCCAGTTCAATCCCTGGCACCACCACGATTCAAAGCAAGTCTCACTGATGATCAGAGATGAGATGCAAATAAAAAGAGCAATGAGATTCCATGTCACATCTTCACACACATTTGAATAGACATTAGATCAGATTGATGGGGTTTACAGTTAAGAGTATTTACATACTTTTCCCATATTTAGGAGAAACTCTCTGCCCTGACCCAGTTTTCTATTCCTATTTTCAAATGACACCATCTTCCCCAACAATACTTTCAGCCCACTTGCATGTTAGCTGTCGGGCTCAAGCAAATTAGTAAAATCATAGGCCCCTTAGAATATGCCTATAATAGATTTCCTAGCTTCTTCCAACATGAAGACCCCAAATATCATCTGCTATATTTTTACCTTTAGGTTCCTGCTTACTAAGCAATTTGTTCTGCTTTATATCTTCATGCTTGTCAACCACCAAGATGCAAATGCTACCAATGCTGATTGGGAAATGCTGATTTCCCTGGGCAGATAACTGCACCAATGTGTCCTGGAACCCCACCTCCCCAGAGCTGTAGTCCACTAGGGGAAGACAGAAACAGGCTGGAGGTATGGATCCACCTGTCAATGCCCATGTTCAGCGGAGAAGCAATTATAAAACCCAGAACTCCCACCTTCTGCAATAAAGATATTTACCCATAAATATCCTTGGTTCATACTCCCAGAGGGATAAAGGATAGGGAAGCTTCCAATGGAGGTAGGGGATGGGATATGAAACTCTGGTGGTGGGAATTTTATGGAATTGTAACCCTCTTAAGAATCCTGGAATCTTGCTGATAATTACTAAATCACTAATAACAAATAACACCTATCCAAAGAGATCTATATATATATATCTACATTCACATCTGTATTGGAAGCAATGCAGCTGCCCAATGGCAGATGGGTAAGTGGTTAAGAAAGTTGAGTTAGGAATCATGTTAAGTGAGATAAGCCAGAAAGAGAAGGATTAATATGGGATGATTTCACTCATGGACATAATTTAAGAAGCAGGAACAGAAAGTGGAAACAAAAAATGAAACTTGGACTGGGATTGGGTGTCCTGGAACAAAGCAAAGGACACTTGGGAAGGATTGCAAGAGGGATCTGGGGAGGGGGGCTTTCAGGTTATGGTATACGATGATGGTAAAGGACCTAGGCTGAGGGTGAGAGTGTTTTGCAGACACCTATCATGGCAAGATGAGAAACTGTACCCATGTGCCAATAACTATATAATAGACCATTAACTTCCCAATTAAAAAAAAAAAAAGAAAGTGCTGTTTCTAGAGGAGAACTCAAGAGTTAGAGATACTAATCTAACAGCAAAAATATTTGCAGAGGCAGGTTATTTGATAGTATTCATAGAGAAAAGGAGCTACTGTTTTTTCAAGGTTTGGAGGAAAAGTGGGTTTATGCATTGCATTGCCAGAATGGTGCTCTGGTTGACTCTATATCACTGATATATAAATAAATATTTTTTAATCTTTTTTTTACTTTATTTATTATTGGATAGAGACAAAGAGAAATTGAGAGGGGAGGGGGAGATAGAGAGGAAGAAAAACAGAGAGACACCTACAGCCCTGCTTCACCACTTGTGAAGCTTTCCCCCTGCAGGTGGGGACCAGGGGCTTGAACCTGGGTCCTTGCGCACTGTAATGTGAGCGCTTTACCAGGTGTGCCCCCACCTGGCTCAAATAAATAATTTTTAAATAGTGGATTTTGCCAAGACATATAAAAGATGCTTGTATACATATAAAAGATGCATGTCATGACACAGTTTCTGAAACTTGAAAAAAGGAGACAAAAAGAAGAAAAGGGAGGAGGAGGAGAAGGAGGGGGAGCAGGAGAAGAAATGTGGAAGCATTTTTGTACACAAGCTATGTACCTGTATTTTATTATTTTTCAGAAGGAATGTTTTCTGATCACAGGTATGACCAGATATTTTAACAGGACACTCAACACAGATGTGCTTGAGGGTCAGAAAGGTAGCTCATGGGGAAGGGTGCATTCCTTGCCCTGGTGCAAGTCTTGGCACCACAGACGTGTACCATAGCTATACTTCTGTGGTGTCTCTCCCCCTTGCTGTGTCTCTCTGAGTCAAAATTTCAACCCAATAGTGGTGAAAGGAGAAAGAAAGATGCTTATGAAATCCTGGAAACACTGACAAAAACTATAGGATAAGGCGGGTACAATTGCACACAAGTCCCACCTTCAGAATTTCATATCCTATACCTTCCCCGATAGCTTTCCACTTCTTTATCCCTCTGGGAGTATGGACCCAGCGTCATTATGCAGAAAGTGGAAGGTCTGGCTTCTGTAATTGCTTCCCCGATGAACAATGAACATGGGCGTTGATAGGTCCATCCATACTCCCAGCCTGCCCCAATTCCCCAGAGCCACGTCCCAAGGGAAAAATAATTTTTTTTTTTAAAGAAGTGAAGACATACCATAAGGGACAGCCTTCTTGAAGACCCAAATAAAACTTACTGGAGCCTGTTTATTAATCACTTCAAGGTTTTTAAAGGTTTGTTCATAAACTTTATTTAATATTAAGCCCAAAAGAAAGAACATAGCCACCATCCTGGCATACATGGTGCTGGGATAAATCTAAGGCCTAATTCACTGGAGTCCTGTGCTCTGCCTGCTGAGTGACCTCCTAGACCACCAGTCAGCATGTCATCAGCAACTTGGAGAACACTTTGATGACTTTACCAAAAAAAAAAAAAAAAAAAAAAACCAAGAGAAAAAACCTCTGTATCCTAACTCTTTCAGCCACCAGGTTCCAGATGCTACCATGATGCCAGCCTGACTCCCCTGGGCAGATGACCTCACCAATGTGTCCTGGAATCCCGCCTCCCCCAGAGCCCTGCCCAGCAGGGAAAGAAAAAGACAAGCTGGAAGTATGGATCGACCTGCCAACCCCATGTTCAGTGGAGAAGCAATTAAAGATGTCAGACTTTCCATCTTCTGCACCCCATAATGACCATGGGTCCATACTCCCAAAGGGATAAAAAGAATAGGAAAGCTTTCAAGGGAGGGGTTGGGATATGGAGTTCTGGTGGTGGGAATTGTGTGGAACTGTACCCTCTTATCCTATGGTCTTGTCAATATCTTCATTTTATAAATATAAAATGTAAATGAGCTCATTGCAGATATGTAATGGATAAAGGAATTTTCGGGGCGGGGGGTTCAAACTTTGAAAACATTTGGTCAGGCTACACAAGAAGAGGCCTACCTACACTAAACGCTCAACTGCTTTCAACTGAAATCTGTCACACACAGAGAGCACTAGCAAGGCTGGACTTCCTTGGGGTCTTAGATAACAGCAAGCTTGTGAAAACAGGCTGCAGAGACAGCGAAGACCATCCTAATCCCCTCATAGAAGAACAACATTTAAAGAAGAGAATTGATCGGTCTGCTGTATACAGTGGGAAACAGAACACAATGTCCAGCTTACAGACCATGACTTGATCCAAGGTCCAGGATGAGATATCTAAACATCTCTGAATTTCACAGACAGCTGGAGGAATTCAGGCTGTTTAGCTTAAAGAAAAGAGAATTTGGGAACTGCCTGAAAATCCTCATAATTTACCTGGAAGCAATCCAGTTGAAGGCTTGGGGGCGGTGGTTGTTAAAAATTACTCCAGAGAGTAGAGTGTGGCCCTCCAAATGGCAACCACCATGCTGGAGGCTTGGACTCACAGAAAGGAGGCTTTTGCAATCTGGATGGTCTAGAGGCCTTTGGCCACCCAATATGGACCCTGGCAATGAAAATGTTTTATTAGTCTTAAGGCCGCCAGCTGGGTCCCTGTCTGGTGAGAGACATTGAACTAAAGGGCCTTTTGACTGCCTCCTGGGATTCCATCACTGTGGCATTTATGGAGTGAAACATAAATAAAAGAAACCTGTCTGCCTGCTCACATCCCTGAGGTAACTGTGGGCACTCAGGCCCAGCCCAGAGGTAGCATTCATTTGGCTATTGGAGGCCAGCCTCCTCTTGCCAAGGGCTGTGGAACTATCATGTCAGCAGAGCTACATGCTGGACTTTAAGCTGCTGAAGTTGAAGACAATACCAGAGTGGAGTTTATTTCAGTTGATGGAAGGGGCTTCACTTTTTCTCATGATTAGAAAGCATAGGTCAGTAAGCCAGGCAGGCAGGCAGGAGAAAACGAGCCACAGAGAAAGGTGAGTCCTGCTTAGTTCTCCTGCCTATGCTGGGACCCAGGGGGAGAAGAATGGGAAAGACTTGAGTCTCTCTCTTTCACAAGGTTCCAAGAACACTCGACACTCACACTCAGACTTCCTCCTGTGACTGGCTCACCTCCTCTCAGCCCCCCAGCAGTCAGAGACCAGGCTTCTGAACCATGCTATGAAGGCTCTCTCACTGCTGTGGAGCTCCACCGAGGGCATCCTCTGAACTATTTCTCACTCTCAGGAAGCAAATCTAGGAGGCTCTCTGCCCTCCATGCAGGCCACCCATATATTTCTGTCTCCCAGTCTCCCTCTTCACCTCATCTGATCTCTCCACTTCAAGGCAGAGCTGCAGCTCAGCAGCAGATCTAAGCACTGAACTGGGAGGCCTGGAGGGAGTCCATCTTGAGCCTATACAGATGTAGATAAGGATCTGGTCCAGTTTTCACAAGAAGGGGTATAGGCTGGGTGAGCACTCAAGAGCCCCCTTACCCTCTCCCCCCACACACACTAGTGAGCACCAATAGTGTAATGTAAGACTGCTGTCACTTATAAAACTACATTGGTCCACAGATCAAGTGAGTTATTTTTACAATGGCCATCACATGAACTAACTATAATTTGTATACTCTATCAAATTTTTAAAAAACTAAAGGTCAAACAAATTTATGCTATGCTACTAAAAAACAAAAACAGGAAGAGTTTCTTGACTTCATGCTGCTCCAGTCAGTGAATTCTCATTTGGATCTAGTCCAGTCTTCTCCCACTTCAAGATTCAAAAGGTAAGGACACTGAAAACAGTTGCACCTACCACACATACAGAAGTGACTAGATTGGGGTGGAGTGATTCCATGTACACCATCTTTCTTCTTATTGGCAACAGGGTTCCATGAGTAATGGGTGATGAACAGTCTATTGATGTCCAAAATATAGGCCAAGAGGAACATGAGCATGAATGGAGTTTCAGAAAAATCTGACTGGCAGGAAGGGGAAATGCAGCCCTTTGTTCCAAGTAATGGGCAGAGTTAAGGGGATGTTCAGAGAGAAATCTTTCAATGCTGAAGATTTCAAAAAGCAATAAAGACACCATGATCTAGGCACAGAGATCTGGGGCACATGGACAAAGGCAACTGGCTGAGATCTGGGGGAATCCTGGGGGGCTGGCAGGAGGCTTTAGGCTCCTCCCTGGGACAAAATACACTTCACTATAATCAGTGATCAGAGAAAAGGAGTGCAATTAAATTATCTTCAATAAGCAAAAAAGTTCTCTCTTAGTGAAACTCTTAGGACCCACCTGCTGGCTATATTTGGTGTAGATGAGAGTGAGAGCTGGGGCAGGTATGTTCTGAAGATTTCAAATTTTCATGATTTGCCCAGAGGCAAGCAGGAGTGAATGTAAGACTGATAAAGGACTGTGTTCTCTGTGTCCTAGCTAACTGTATGGGGTGCAGGTCTCTCTGCACAGTAAGACATTTCCTGAAGACAGGGAAAATCTGGAGTGACGGCTGAAATAGAGGAAGGACTCAGTAAATGCTCACTGCTGAATACAATAGCTCGGTCCCTGTGTCACGGACTGAATGCACTGATGGCTTTGATTGATGACCCTCCCTGGATCCATGCCTTTATGAAGTGACTTTGCAATTTCTCCCACCAAGGCAAATAGTCTATTTCCTCTTAAAACAAACTTGCCCAATGACTCATTTTGGCTAATTTGGTGTAGCAGCGCTACTCCCAAGCTTCGGCCTCAAGAGGCCCTGCACACTTGTGCTTTCTCCCTCGGAGACCTGCCAGGCTTGGAGACTGAGCTGTGGCCAACCTGATAAAGGACTGCAAACACATAGGAAGTTGACCAGCTGCTCCAACAGAGGTCACATTGGATTGATAGCAGGTAGCCAACACTAAATGTGAGAGGAGTTTGCCCACTTGTCCAGAGAAGCCATCCCAAACCAAAACTACCAGGAATGCACAAGAGAGCCCAAAGAGACTGTCTGGCTGCCTCTCAGACTTCTAAGGGGGCCATTTGTAGCTGGTGTTTGGACAGTGGATTATGCAATAACAAACTGACACTCTTCCTTAAGTGTGGCTTCTGTGTTCTTCATTACTAACCTTGTTTTTAAATGACTGATCTGTTTTATCTTCTAATAATGTAATTCAAAAGAAGAAGTAAACATGAAAAAAACTTAGCTGCAGCTTGGGGAAATTTTCTGATCACACAGTAACCTGACTTACATACCTGGAGCTCCTGGCTTGATCCCTAGAGCCCCATGTACCAGTGAGATTCTCTGGATTCTCTCTCCTTCATGTGAAACTTTCTCTCATGTAAAATAAAATCTTTAGACAGCCTTTATCACTAATTAAATCTTAATTATTTCTAACTTTGTCCTTTCTCCTTAACCTTTACTTGCTACTACTTTATGCAAGTCCTCATTTATTTCTCAATTTTTCTTTTATGCCACAACAAGGAAATGAACCACACACTTACACATGTGTGACACCATGGAACAGCCTCTGTGGTCCAATATTTAAAGTTCTATATACTGAGAGAAGGAGGCAGAGAGAGACACCACAATATTGCTCTACCATCCATAGAGTTTCCTCTGGTTCTGTCCACCAGTGCTCCTATGTGGTGCCTGGGATGAAATACAAGGCCTCATGCACTGTAAGGTATGTGTTCTAAACCTTGGGGTCCTGATGCATGATGATGGAAAAGGACCTATGTTGTAGGTGAGAGTACTCTGCAGAGAACTTTCAATGGGAGATGAGAAATCATACCTACCAGCTGCATTATATACCATTAACCTCCCAATAAAAGTGATCCTTTAAAAGGCATGTGCTGTATCCATACAGTACATTCTCCTAGCCTCTCAACTACTTTATTAAAGCCAGTCCTTGGCTGTTCTGTTGGCATTCTTTCTTGTTCTTTATTCTTGTATTTACCTTTGCTAAATTCAATTTTATTGATTTACCATTGGTCATTCTTTCCTAACCTCACCTGCATAACAGATAAGAGTTATCACTATAAAGCATGTGTTGTGATGCCACATGTTTCAAATATTCAACCTTTCCAGTTTTGCACAGAATTTCATGTGGGCAGTATTCAGGTCAATCACAGCTCTGCCATTTTTGCCCCACCCAATATGTTCTCCTATCACAAACACACATGCCCTGCATTCAGTGACAAACATGTCTTCTACCTATGCTTTCCAATCTTTTTCTGAGGCTTGGGGTATCCCACCAGTCAAAACCTCACCAAAGTCACATATTCTATAAAGTGGAGTGAGTGCTTCACTAGAATGCTATGTGATGAGTGCTATAATAATAACGCCACCAACCATGCTGTTTTATTAAGCATGTACTATGAGCTGGCACTGTTAGCATGCTACAGATATTCTCTCTTCATTAGCAAAGTCATTCCACAGCCTTGCTGTTATGTCTACAATCCACAATCTTATAATTAAGCAGATTTAGACTCAAAAGGTTAATCAGGCAAATATCATATAGTTACTAAGTGGCAGCGCTAGAACGTGAATCCAGGCTCTGTTCCATCTTGTTTTTATTTAAACTCCCCGTATTTACTGTAATAAATTAAACTAAAGCATAGAGCAGCTAAACGACTTGCCCAGGGCCATGGTGTCATCAGTCACACTGGATCCTGAATCAAAATATTTTGAATCCTCCAATCTTATGTTAATTTCCTGCCACCCAGGAAAATATAGTTGTTGACTGATCTCCTCCCCAGCAGAGTTTAAGAGTTTTGCTTCTGCCCTTTTTTTCTTTTCTTCATCTTTTTTTTTTTTAGTTACAATGCTTCAACTCAACCAAACTGGAACATTTCATTTTCTCCTGTTGCTGTAATCACACAGAGCTGTCCAGTCAAGATGCCAAAGCTCAGATAACAGACAAGAAATTAAGTCTAAAACCAAATTAAATAATTTGGGGCTTATCTTAATTCAAATGTGAGGAAAATTCCACCCAGTTATTGCATTAATACACATGACAACTGAATTTCCATCTACCCAGCTGTGTTCCCATATGTGGTCCTAATGCTTTAAACATACTGGTCTCATTCTACCTGACTGTATACACCGGTCATTTAAAAAGTTTTTTGAAATTATTTTGGATAGAGAGAGAAATTGAAGAGGAAGGGATGATAGCAAAGGAGAGAGACAGAAAGAAAGAGACAGAGACAGACACAGACTGAATTGACATCCAGTACTGCTTCACCACTCATGAAACTTCCCCACTTAGAGGTGGGGATGGGGTGGGTAGTTAAACTTTACATTGCTCTTCCAATGAGTGTCTCAGAGCTGAATAAAACTGCTTTCAAGAATAGTTAAGACAATTACAGAAAACCCCAACCTGAGCAGTGTCCTGGTGCCAGCAGATCCACTTACATACTCAGGAAGACAGGTCTTCATTTAGCTAGTGCTGATTAGTCTCAGGAACAAGGAGAGGCCAAAGGGGGGTCAGAGAGGTTGCTCAGTGGGTAGTGCACACACCAAACATGTGGGGCTCAGGGTTCTACCTCTGGCACAGCACAAGGTGGAGATATGCCCTGGTCTAGGTGTCTTTTTCTTACTCTCTCATAAGAGAATATACATACTTTTTAAAAAAGAGGCCTAGTGAGCCAGAAATGGATCAAATTTTGCATACAAGTATCAGGGTTGGTGTGTGTGTGTAGGGAGTGTAGGGGGGAGAAACAAGGAACAGAAAGAAAGGAAAAAATTAAACTTTGGTTAATACAAACCAAGGTGAAGCATGTGAGTTCAGAAATAGCTCTTTTACTGACTCAAAGGGGGAAGAAAGGAAAGCTGCTTGTCTGACTGGTGTACGTACCCCTGGCCCTCTGCTGGGCACTACAGGCAGGGGAGCAGCAGGGGCTGCAGGGGGAACAGGAGAATGCATCTATTCAAGAGTACTCAGTCCTCCCAGTTTGAAACTCTCCACAAAAGAGAGGCAACAAATGCAGGCTTCAAAGGCAAAAAGAGTGTTACAATAATCTGCCTCCTCCAAGGAGCCTTTGAGAGACAGCTCTTCCCTGCTGTTCCTGTTCATCCTCTCCCTTCCCAAATTCCCACTCAACTGAGAGGTGATGGTGTCTTTTCTCCCCCCCCCCCCAAAGATCTATAAAAACAGGTCTAGCAAGCAACAGGATGAAACATCTACCCGTTAGGCGCCTAAGCTCAGCCTGGAAAAGTATCTATTAAGTCTGATTTTAAAAACTTTCTGAACTTTATGGAAGCAGTCTGTTCAAAAGATGGTGCACTTAGGACATTACCCTGAGGCTCCAGCCATGCATTGCTAGTCTCCAGGGATTGTCAGGAAGAGGAGATTCTGCTGGACATAACCTAGGAGAAAAGCAGGTAGTGGCGAGTAGGTCTGTCCTGAGCTAAGGACTGTCCTGAGCCTACACAAATGCCTTCCAGTGTGATGGTTGTGCCTAAAAACATCTATTTCAAAAGCACTATTTTAAAAAAGCACTATTTCACATGTGCTTTCCCCTAACATTGACTGAACAGAGCCACATGCTCCTCCCTCAGCCCCCTCCCACTGTGCAATGGTATAGTTTATTAGCACCTCTGTCATAGGGCTTCAGGACTAGGGAGATGAAACACAATTAATAGCCAGCTCAGCTAGAGGGAGATATCCTGGGGAGAAAGAGAAATGTGCGTTTCCATAATGGTCACAAATTAGCTATGGATTTCATAGCTCCTATTCTCCTCGAGTTGATAGATGCCTAAGACTACTGACTTCAAGGCATGTAGCAGGCTCGACCTTTTTGATAATCAAATTTGGGCAGGTGGGAGCAATCACTTGTAAATTAGAGCCCCCAGGATTCCTTTTATTCACCTGCAGAGATGGAAGAGAAAAGGGGAAATGGACAGTTGACATGAAATTGAACCCGACTCTTTTTTTAGAAGATAAAGGACGCATTTAATGAGAGAATGCCACAGAACCAGAGCATTATTCTAGCAATACAATGTAGGGTTTAACATGCAGGTACTTTGCTCCACCAGTGACCACACCCTTGGTGTCAAGGAACCCACATTTCTAAGAATAAATATCTAACTTTAGTATCTTACTATCAAGGTTCATCATTCCCCGGTCAACAAATGTATCACATTCCAAAAATTCTTTAAGATATCACTTGGAAATCAAAGACTTTCTCCCATTGAGCCAAAGTCATGAGCAATGACTAGTCTCAGGTGGCCTGCAAACACCAACTAACCTCAGATTCACTGGAAGGAGTCTTCAGAATGGCCCTTTGCCTCTCAGCTGCAAATCCAAGGAGAACACTTGAGCAGCAAACCAGTGGGAACTAACATCAGAACATCTCAGAGCCAAGGGACAGTGAGGGAAGCAAAAAATATCAGGATCCATCTGGAGCGTTACTGTGTCACTGTGGCAGCTGGAGAGAGGCTCAGATGGGAGGATGGAAGTACAGATTCCTACCCAGGTCAGGGGACATCAGAGGAAGGCAGAAGGTGAGTGAAGGTGCCTACTTTGCTCCTGTTGAAGAGACCATGAATTATTAAAATATGTACACACAGGGGCTGGGTGGTAGCGCACTGGGTTAAGCACACAGTGCGAAGTGGAAGGACCCAAGCAAGGACCCCAGTTCAAGCCCCCAGCTCCCCACCTGCAGGGGGGTAATGCTTCATGAGCAATGAAGCAGTTCTGCAGGTACGTATCTTTCTCTTCCCCTCTCTATCTCCCCCTCCTCACTCAATTTCTCTCTGTTCTATTCAACAACAGCAGCAGCAACAACAACAATAGCAACAACAATGGGAAAAAGATGGCCATCAGGAGAAGTGAATTTGTAGTGCAGACACCAAGCCCCAGTGATAACCCTTGGGATATATATATATATTTGAAGCCATCACCATCTTTATTAGACATATGTGTAAGGCTGTGTAAAGAGGCTGCATTCCACACCTCCTGAAAGGAGTGGGGACTCTGACCTTCACCAACCACCATGAAGATAGATACAAGGAAGATGACCTCTAGGTTCAAGGCACTGGCCACCTCCCAGTTGTTATAAGAATCAGTAAACAGTGTAGATAGAAAAGACATGTTATTTGGGGCAGCATGGAATATTCCTACTCATGATCACAGAATGTGAGCTCAGATCTAGAGGGATGCAGAGGTCACATAGGCTCCTAAGATAATTATGGGCCCCAGATCACATCAAATCGATGGGGTTTACAGTCAACAATATTTATACCTCTTTCCCATATTAGGGAGCTACTCTCTCCCCTGATGCAGCTTTCTTTTTCCTTTTTCCAGCCATGACATCATCTCCCCAGACAATAACATGGATCCACTGGCATATCAGATTTCACGCTCAGGGGCAAAAAGAAAAAGGAAAAAAAAATCTAGTATAACCATAGGCCCTTTGGAATATAACTAAAGTATGCCTACTAGCTACAAAATGGAGGACCCCCACCTACTCTTCATCTGCACTATTCCAGCCCTTAGGTCCATGACTGGTCAACAATTTGTTTGGCTTTGTACGTTAACTCTCTTGTCAACCACCAGGTTCCAGATGCTAGCATGATGCCGACCAGACTTCCCTGGACAGACAGCCCCACCAATGTGTACTGGAGCTACGCTTCCCCACTAGGGAAAAAGACAAGCTGGGAGTATGGATCGACTTGTCAATGTCCATGTTCATCGGGGAAGCAATAAAAGAAGCCAGACCTTCAACCTTCTGTATCCCACAATGACCTTAGGTCCATACTCCCAGAGGGTTAAAGAACAGGAAAGCTATCAGGGAAGAGGATGGGATACAGAATTCTGGTGGTGGGAATTGTGCGAAGCTGTACCCATCTTATCCTATGGTTTTGTCAATGTTTCCTTTTTATAAATAAAAAATTAAAAAAAAAGAAAAGAAATGTCATAACCTGCCTCAACATATAGTTAACACCAGAGCAGAATGCACATTGTTAGCTGATTTGACTTTATGGATTATTCTTCCCCTCACAAACTCTCCACACCGGGATCCAGTTTATGGACCAGTTCCCTCAGAGTAATCTGAAGACTGTTTCTGGGTTTGAATCCCTCCTGAGTTTATGTCTTTAACTTTGATTCTTCTATAAACTCAACATTCCTTTATTTGTAATTTTTTTGTAATTTCTTTTATTTATTTTTCCCTTTTGTTGCCCTTGTTGTCTTTTTTATTGTCATTAAAGTTATTGTTGTTGTTACTGATGTCATCATTGTTAGATAGGACAGAGAGAAATGGAGAGAGGAGAGGAAGACAGAGTGGGGGAGAGAAAGATAGACACCTGCAGACCTTCTTCACCTCCTGTGAAGTGACTCCCATGCAGGTGGGGAGCCGGGGGCTCAAACCAGGATCCTTATGCTGGTCCTTTTGCTTTGCGCCACATGTGCTTAACCCGCTGTGCTACCGCTCAACTCCCTAAACTCAACATTCTTAAGACACTGAGTTTATGGGGACAGAACTGGACTCTTGGAACATTCAAGTGATCACTACTGCATTCAGTAGAAAGTTAACTGCAAATATAACTGCTTTTAGCAAACATACTATAAAATTATCCATTTTTCTTCTACTGATTATAAAATCAATCATGAAAATTTTACTAATATATTCAACTCTTGTCATGAACTTGCTGGAACCATAGTATTTCTGTAGTTAAGGGAAACGTAGAGGTCATTATTCCAATATTTTCATTTTAAAAATGAGATAACCAAGGGATAGAAAAATGGAGTGATTTGCAGAAAGTTCTCAAGTTACTTAGACATAAGAGCTTCTCACCTGGAGCCAATTAGGTGTACTATCTCATGTCCCTCTTTCATCAACTTTGGTTTCCTGTCTTGGAGGAGTCTTGGCTTTCTCTGTAGGATGTGCCCCAGAGGAGCTAAACCACTCTCCCAGGTAGAGAGGGTGTGTTTCTGAGGTTTCATTACTTGCCCCTCTGGGTGAACTCTGAAGACTGCTGGAGCTACCTTCTCTGCCAAGAGACTATTCTTTTTTATTCCAAGTGAGACTACCCTTGGCACAGAGCATCAAGCCTTCTGCACTCAATGTTTGCAGGCAAGTAGAAGGAATTGGCCAGAGAGCAATAACCCTCCTTCAGATGGCAAACTCACTTAACTTACTTATCAGCTGATTAGTGGCTGGTCTATATTTCAGGTGAGCCCCAGCTAAACATCTGTAAGCACTTTCCAAAGACTTCCTAAAGAATCTGGATTTTTTTTTTAATATACATGTTAAAATCTCATTAAACAAGAGTGTATTTGAGAGCAGTCAGGTGGTGTTTCACCTACAGTCTTGCAGGCTCGAGGTTATAAATTCTTACATGTAGCAACAACCTGCAAAGCACTCATATCAAGGTCTTAGAACAACAGTCCCTGAGACTCAGTGTGACAGTGGCTCTGTCACCAGTGGGTTCCAAGTGGCAATTACTACAAAGAATCTTACTGCAACATAATATGTGTGCCTCCTGTGTCCTAGTACAAAGGGTTCAGAAGATGGCAGAAGTTTAAAGTTGTTGGGTGCAGATAAAGGATGCTTTAACTTAAAGTACCTAATTCCTAGGCCCCTAGGAGAATCCTTCACAAGTTCAAGAGACCTTATAGTGAAGAATTGTTCTGTGGCAAATACCTTACTTGTTAGGTGAGCTTGCTAGTGACTGAATACTGGGACAATAGAGCACTGTTAGGTTTAATTTCCTGTCTTGCAAACTAGTAATCACAATGGTGCCCAAATTTAAGGACTGCTGGAAGCCTTAAAGACTGAGGGCCATGCAGTAGAGCTTGGCAAACCAATGAACTACTCAACAGATAGCAGATCTACTCACTGTCATTTAATTCTGATAAAATAGCATATCTTTAGTCTTTTTTTTTTTTCACCTCCAAGGTTATCACTAGGGCTCAGTTCCTGCAAAATGAATCCACTTCTCCTGAAAGCCATACTCTCCTACATACATATATATTAGGACAGAGAGAAACTGAAGGGGAAGGGAAGATAAGGGGGAGAGAAAATAGACCTGCAGACCTGATTCACTGCTAGTGAATCAACCCCCCTGCAAGTGGGAAGCCAGGGGCTTGAACTGGGATCCTTGCATGGGTCCTGCACTTTGTACTTCACCATTTCTATCACTTGAAAGTAACTTACTAAATGCACAGAACTAGGGGTCTGGGTGAAATATGTAGCTTTAGACAAGATGCCCACATCTGTAGTTGAAGCTGCTAATGTGACATCAGAACTGTCAGCACTAAGGGCGGGAACCAAGGCAGGCAGTGTGGTTTGGGGAAGACCAGACTTGACATACTGACACAGAAAGCAGGAGCAAAGGGCAGTGTCATATGCTTTACATTGGTTTGTTCTAGCCCTCCCCCGCCAAGAGAATTAGATCAGTTCAGTTAAATTTCGCTGGCCCGCTTGGCCCTGCCCCGGAGGAACCCCACCAGGGTTCCTGAGTTCCTGAGTGCCAGAGTTCCAGAGTTCCAGAGTGACAGAGTTCCTGAGTTTGAGGGGAAGAGAGAGAGGGCCAGAGGGTTCCTGAGTTGGAGAGTTTCAGAGTTCCAGAGTTAGAGAGAGTTCCTGAGTTTGAGAGTAAGAGAGGAACCTGAGTTCCAGAGTAAGAGAGAGTGCTTGTGCCGCCACAAAGAGACAGCAGAGTTCTGTTTGGTGATTAGTTTGTCTTAGTTTATGAATCGTTGTTCCTGAACAAAGAAATACAGCTTCCCTGCCCAGCCGTTGTCTCCGCGTCTCTGTTACCCGCCGTGAAGCTAGCCCGGCCGGCAAGAGCCGTCCGAAATTTAACAACAGGGCAGAATAAAGATGGGCTTTTGGGGAAGCAGGAACACACAGGCCCATCACCAGAGACAAAACAGCAGGTCTGAAAGGAGACAGGGCTAGAGCCTGGGAAAGGGGGTGGCTGAGGGAAGCCTGTGTTTGTGTGTGTGTGTGGGGGGTGTCTTTCTTATTTCAGTACAATCACCATAGAACAGCTGTAATTGAGCCATCAAAACTTTTCTTTTTAACCATCAAAGCTTTATGCAAACCCTGTACCTACTTCCTATAGCATCACAACTAAGATGGACTTTCTTTTGCTTTTTAAGAAGCATGCAGTTTGGACATGTGATAGCCCCTTCAGAAACATGTTTTTTTGTCTTATTTAGAAAAAAATAACAAAACCAAACAACAACAACAACATAAAAATGTCTTTTGCTGCTAAGAAAACCAAGCACCTGACTGGAAAGAAGTTCCCCATGGAGATAAAAGAGCTTTCCTTGAGCAATATGTCTTGTTACCATACTATCAAAACACCCCCAGGAAGCTCCTCCACCATTTTCTATACATGCAGCACATGCTTATATGTTCCTCAACTGAATATGCTCGCCTTCCTCCCTCATAAATATGCATGGCCTTTTCCTAGAAAGCTTCTATATATGTCTAGACTGTTACATCACCCTAACTCAACTCTGCATAAACCAGATCCCCACTTCCTCAGGAAGCCTGCTCTATAGCCTGTGCAGGCCAGAAAAACTTCTCAGCATTAAGTTGTCTCCTCCCCAGCATTCAGCAGTTACTGTGATGTCTGGATGAGTTAGCTATGGAAAAAAAAAAAGTGCAGGGGGTGATGAAGGGACTTAAGTGGAATTCATTCATGACAAGAATTAATGTTGTGGTCCTGCAAGTGGCGCAGTGAATAAAGCACTGGACTCTCAAGCATGAGGTCCTGAGTTCAATCCCTGGCAGCACATGTACCAGAGTGATGTCTGGTTCTTTCTCTCTCTCCTCCTATCTTTCTCATTAATGAATAAATAAAATCTTTTTTTAAAAAAGAGTCAATGTTCTATTTCTTGTGAAAGATTCACAGAAATCCTGATAATAAGAGTCCAGGAGATGGTACCACTGTTAATACATTGTGCTCCATTTCTTGTTAGGACACCAGTAATTTTCAGAGGTGACCATAACAATGCAGCTCTTTATTAGCAGCTTTTCATCTAATCAATAACATTGTGAGGAATTTCTGAGCCTACTGTACAGATGATGCTCAGAGAGGCCTAGGGTATTGGCATGAGGCTGCTCAGTTGGGGTTGTCAACATCAAAATTGGAAGGTGAATCTGACTGCAGGCCAGTGCTCTTCTCATCAGCCTCAGCTCTGACCACCACTGCAGGCAAGTCTGCCACTTGCTATAGGGTAGTCATTGGTTTGGGAGCTGTGAAGGTCAAATTCTGTGTCCCCTTACCTACTCATTGATACTGAGATAGACTAAGATTAAGAAGTAAAAACTAAATAAATAATAAAATAATAGAAGAAATATCCTGGGGAAGAACTTTAGTTGACCTGAGGAATCACATAAATCCAGTCTATTAACAGATCTGACATCTCAGGATGGGAGGAGCCATTTAGAAACCCCACAATGGCAAGTATCTTCACCTCTCTCAGCCTCACCTAGGTCCTCAAGGACTGATGAAGGAGATATGGATGAAAAATCAAGAGCTGTTGCATAAAAACCTTTAGAAGAAACTATCACTGCAGCAGGTTAAGCACAGGTGGCACAAAGCAAAAGGACCAGTTTAAGGATCCTGGTTCAAGCCCCTGGCTCCCCACTTGCAGGGGAGTCGCTTCACAAGCGGTGAAGCAGGTCTGCAGGTATCTATCTTTCTCTCCCCCTGTCTTCCCCTCTCTCCATTTCTCTCTGTCCTATCCAACAATGACAACATCAATAACTACAACAACAATAAAAACAACAAGGGCAATGAAAGAGAAAATAATAAATATTTAAAAAACTTTTTTAAAAATTCTATCACAAACATCCAGTTTTGAGGA
The DNA here is from genome assembly GCF_950295315.1 of Erinaceus europaeus. Lineage (NCBI taxonomy): Eukaryota > Metazoa > Chordata > Mammalia > Eulipotyphla > Erinaceidae > Erinaceus > Erinaceus europaeus. The sequence continues at coordinate 51,254,576 of NC_080168.1, forward strand.
ATGGCATATAACACAATGAAAGAATTGTTCTGGGGCTGAAAGAGATCTCATCAGGTAAAGCCTGCACACTACCAAGCATGAGGCCCTGGGCATAAGCCTTGAACACAAGGGAGCACTATGTCTAGCACCTAGAGATACTGGAGCAGTGTGATTAGTGTTTTTTCTTTCTCTGCCTATCTTTTCCTTATTCCTCTCCTTCTCTGTGTCTCTAAGGATGAAAATGCTGGCCCTGGAGGAATTACATCATGAGCATGAAGTGTCAGCACCAGTCAAAATTTTGAGAAAAAGAAAAGCAACAATGTGGTCTGAAAGAAGGCATGGTACAAAGGCAAACACCATGGAACTCAGTGGAAGAACCAGCCACACAAACAAGAGGAAATGTTGGTAGCTGGGTGAGGACACACTCGGTTGAGTGCACACATTACCATGCACAAGGAGCTGGTTTGGAGCCCCCATTCCCATTCTCCACCTGCAAGCAGCCTGCAGGTGTCTCTTTCTGTCTCCCTATCTAACCCCCCTCAATTTCCCCCTATTCTATCAAATAAAATAGAAGGGAAAATAAGAAGGGAAAAAATGGCCACCAGGAGAGGTGGATCTGTAGTACTGGCATGGAGCTCCAGTTTAAAAAAAAAAAAAAAAAAAAGGTAAAGGCAATTGTGTCAGGGAGATAACCAGAAAATGGCAGCCAGCCTCAGTAAATGTAGTCCCAGAACAGTTTGTGAATCTGTGGCATGCTCCTAACATTCCCCAGTGATTCTAGTGGGTGGTAACTTTGTGGAGGACTGTGGTTTCTGTGAAAAGAAGGAAGCAAGTATTAGAGCAGTGTGCACAGTGAGTGATCTCACACATGCACTAAATGGTCAGGCCTAGGAAGTCACCATTACACATCACAGTCCTAGTTGGATATGTGACAGGTGTCACTGAAATGATTCCCAAACTGAACTCGAATGTTCATGATAAAGTTGTGCAATTCAGAAATCTCTAATACTCAAGAAAACACCTGCCCTCCTATCAAAACTGAGTTCAATGCCCTCCTTTTCTCAAAAGGATGAAATGAGCACTAAGGACATTACCATAGTGGTTCTGTATTTTAATTCATTCCTTGCCTATGTAATCTAGTCCCAGCAACTATTGTGCCAACCACCAGGATGAGTAGGTCCTTTGTGGCCCACAATTGAATGATGTTCTAGTGGGCACCTTAAATTGATAATATCCTTACATGTGAACACAATCAATATGCTTCTGCTCTCAAGCAGAATTTGGGGTAGGCATAGGTTTTACATTCTTTGTAATCTAAGTATTTTACTCCCTAACAAGCGAGGAAGGTATACCTGCAAAGTAAACAGGTTTACTTCTGGTAAAGTCAAAGCTCACGAAGGTTGAGCTATCACCAGAACAAACTACCATCCACTAGCTAATTCCAACTTTATCACACCTCCTCCTTCCAAACCCAAGAGGACACAAAGATTCAGTGATGTCCAGGAAAAAGAATGATTTGACATTAGCACATATCCAGCCAGAAATTTCTTCACAATGGTCTGACAGCTATGCCATTTTTCTCTCAAAGTTGCTTAAGACAATGGAGTAATCAGAAGAGGGAATAAGGATAAAATTAAATCATGTTAGGCATGGAGTGGGAAGATTTCACTCAGCAAAATGCTGGCAAGTGCCTCCCTTCTCACCAAGCCTCAGAACACACAAATGGCCTTTTCTGTTCAGCCATGACAATCTAATTCAGCACTTGTCCTCCCAGGAGGTGAGCTTCGAGTCCAGATGGACACTGAACCACCCTGTCTTCCTGGGCACAGAAGCCAGACAGCACCACAGGTATGTCCATCTCTCTGCTGCCAGCCAGCGTGGGCAGGAAAGGGGCTGCTCCCCATGCCCCATACACTCAAACAGCCTGGAGCCAGCTCCTCTGATGTCTGGGTGAGGCACCGGACCCATGGTTACATACACTGTTTGTGTTTCCATATTAAAAGAGTAATCAGGACTTGGCTCCCCCACCAGAATTTGGAATGATTAAAGTACATAATTGTGGCAGGATCATAACCAAGACAGTAAAGTTCATGGGAACAAGTGCCACTTAGAGAAAAAAAAGCTGAACCAGTATGTACTGAGCAGGGGGAAGAAACGACCTAATGAAATTTCATGGACAATGAGTTAACTAGTTGATGTAGTGATGTAACAAGGTTAAAAAAAAAAAAAAAAGGACGTCAGGATATCTAAATTTAAGAGCGCAGTGCAAAGTAGACATAAGAAAATAGATCTCATCGTGAAAACATGGGTTTGGTTTTTTTTAGAGAAAGCCTCACTGGTGTAGTGACAAAGAAAGGGGGGAGGATTACATTTGGAAGAACTGTATTTGACCTTGCTATACACCTCATTATGCTACCTCAAAGGAACCCTGAGCCTCAGTTTTATCATCTGCAAAACAGACACTTAAAACATAATTTTGGCTTACATCAACAGAACAAGAAGTGACAGGTGTTGATGAGGTTGTGGAGAAAAAGGGACTCTGTTACACTGTTGGTGGGAATGCAAACTGGTACAGACCCTTTGGAAAACTGTATGTAAAGTTCTTTTAAAAATACAAGTAGAATTACCCTGTGATCAGCAATACCACTCTGGGGCATTTATCCAAAGGACTTGAAAACACTAATTTGAAGGGACTTATGTACCCCTGTGTTCATAGCTGCATTATTTTTAAAAATATTTTATTTACTTTGGATAAAGACAGATGGAAGTTAAGAAGGAAGAGGAGAGAGGAAGAGAAGGATACATGCCTATGAAGCTTCCTCCTTGCAGGTGGGGAACATAGCTACATTATTCACAATAGCCAGAAGGTGGAAACAACTTTAATGCCCACCAACAGATGACTAGATAAAGAAGTTTTATTATATATTTGGTTATTGGATAACTCATAACATATTTTTCTATTTTATTAAATTTTATTTATTTATAAAATAAAAAAATAGAAAATACCAACAAAACTATAGGCTAAGGGGGTAAAATTCCAAACATTTCCTACCACCAGAGTTCCATATCCCACCCCCTTCACTGGAAGCTTTCCTATTCTTTATCTCTCTGGGAATATGGACCCAGGTTCATTATGAGGTGCAGAAAATGGAAGAATTGGCTTCTGTATGTGTCATGACTTTTCCATCAATCCAATATACTCCATGAAATATTACTCCTCAATCAATAATTACATACTATGGGACAAGATGAGAAGAAGTGGAGGTGACTATACTTCTCAAAATAAGTAGAGAGACTCATGTGGAATCTAGACTACTGACACACATGAACTTTCCCACCCACCCCTCAAAAAAGGGATGTTTCTAAGACTATGAGAACTATGGTTAGTATCATTGGGAGGGTAGGGACAGAGAGCTTTGGTGGTGGGTAACCTGTGGAAGCTCTGGAATCTTACAATCTCGTAAACCACTATTAATCACAAATTAAGAAATGGCTTATAAAAGAAAAAAACGATTCCTTATATTTTTCAGAATTCAGGAGTTTAATAGCAACAACAGTAACCACAACAACGATAAAACAACAGCACAACAAAAGGGAAAAAAAAATGGCCTCCAGGAGCAGTGGATTCGTGGTGCAGGCACTGAGCCCCAGCAATAACCCTGGTGTTGGTATGCTTCCAAATTATGCTTCTAAGACCCCTTCTGTTTCATTGGTTTAATCCCCCCTGCTTCACACTGTATTCTATTTACATAACCACTGTTAACTAAGCACCCCCTGCCTCCAGGGCATTGGTTTAATGCTCACTGTTTCGAGTTTTTTCCTTCTCTCCACCCCCCTATCCTACATACATCCTCTTCGGACCTGACTCTTCCGCCTCAGGAGAGATAAGGACAAGACTGTGATCAGAGATAGCTCAGATTGCACTGCGTTCCACATGAATAAAGACTGAACTGCGTACCACTCAACCATGAGTTCCTGGTCGTCTCTGTCTCCCACCGGTGAAGCTCAGCCCAGCACAATGTCACCTTAACAGGGACCGGCACCAACGTGGGACCTAATCCACCCATCCACCAGATAAGTAAAGTCGTTTGGCTACCTATCCACTATGGGCTGCAGTTGGCGAGGCGGGTGCGGCACACGGTCCTGCCGCTCTCTTGCTCTCTGTGTCTCTTCCCTCCCAGCTTTCAGCGTCGCTGCTGGAGCCACCGCCTGACCAGCGGACCCCGCTGCCTGACCAGCGGACCACTACTGGCCGCTGAGTCCATGAGAACGCAGGTCCCGCCGCTGCCTCTGCTGCATCACTCTGGGCCACACTTTGGTTCCCTGGCCGGGAAACTTTGGTTCCTTATGACCATGATCATAGAGCTTGGGAGATGCACAGAGATTTCCCCTGGGACTTTCTGAACTTCCTCTCGCATGTTTCCCGTGGAGAAAGACTACTCTAACTTGAAGAGCATTCTCCATTACCCTGGCGGTCCCCAAGAATGGAGACACGTAGTTAGTTCTACTCTCCTGATTCGATTCTTTCTTCGATGGGAAGATGTTTTTAAAGATTGGTGGCTGCAGCAATCCAGCAGAAATTGTCAGAAGCACCCTAAATGGAATTGTGAGGAGCTTTTTGGACTAGGATGCCCTCCGGGGACTCATGATGCTACATGGTGATTTCTGGATAATCTGGTTCAAGGTTAAAGAAGCAAAAGCTGCCTACAGCTTTTCTCTCGATTCCCCCCTTGTTCTCTCTGAATATCTTAAGTTTGCTGTCTTTCAGTTGCATTTTGTAAAAGAGTGATTTAAATGACTAAATTTTTGTATGACATTGACTTTAAAAAAAAAAAGCTAGACGCAACCGTGATTTCTAGAGATATCCAAAAACAGTCCAAAAATTGTTTTTGTTTCTCTTGATTTTTTACATCTTAGAAATGTTTAATCCTGAAAACTGTATGAGTATGGGTGGGGCAGACTGCACAATGGTTATGCTAATGATTCTCATGCCTGAGGCTTTTAACCATGGCTTTTCTGTTTACCTTTCCACATTTTATTGAGTTTAAACTGTTTAAACAACCTTAAAATCATACTAGAAAAGACTTCCAATTATAATAGTTATCAATTATAGTAAACTTCTAACCTGCTACAAGTTTTGTTTCACAAGTAAGTGAATTACAGCTGTCAAGTCTTCACCTGAAAAAGCATCTGCTCAAATGGAATCCCTGAAAATCAATTTGGACCCCTGTTCTCTGACATCACCCACAAGATGGCATGACTACAATGCACCTCCTGAAACCAATGATGTGACCTGGCACAACCTAAAGAAACAGATTCACAGACTCCAAAACTCACTCTCTACAGAAAAGTGGAATTCCGGTGACTGATCTTCCCCATCAAGGCAGACGTGCAGCATTTCATCCCCTGGCATTTCATCTGTGATCATCTGCTTTGGACTGACACTTCTATTGGACTTACTGGCACACCTCTTGGACACTTTACACAACTTTACAGCAGTTTCCCTTTACGCTGCTGGGTTTCTCAAAGACTGACCACAGCAGTCCATGGACTTTGCAGCTAGCAGCCTTGGGGACTCTGTAGGCCACACCCCTCCCTCCTTGCTAGGTCCTCCCCACAGAGGCAGGAAAAGCCCTTTGAGGCATGAAATGTCCCCAGAGGCAAGAGATACCCACAGAGGCAGGAAACGTCCTTTAGCCTGATAGGCCTTGCCCTTTGAGGCAAGAAAGGCCTCCCCTTGGCATCACACTGGTTCTTGCTGCTCTCTTACTTGTTCCTCAATGTCTTGTGCTAGTTCTTTTTAAAATGCCTGTACAATATAGGTTTCTGTTCACCCCACACTCCTGATACTATGGCCATTAGTTAAAAGGAAAGGGGGAATTGTTGGTATGCTTCTAAATTCTGCTTCTAAGACCCCTTCTGTTTCATTGGTTTAATCCCCCCTGGTTGGCACTGTATTCTATTTACATAACCACTGTTAACTAAGCACCCCCTGCCTCCAGGGCATTGGTTTAATCCTCACTGGTTCGAGCTTTTCCTTCTCCCCACCCCCCTATCCTATGTACATCTTCTTCGGACCTGACTCTTTCGCCTCAGGAGAGATAAGGACAAGACTGTGATTAGAGATAGCTTAGATTGTGCTGCGTTCCACATGAATAAAGACTGAACTGCGTACCACTCAGCCATGAGTCCCTGGTCATCTCTCTCTCCCACCTGTGAAGCTAGCACGACACCCTGGAGACAAAAATAAATAAATAAAATAAAATAAAATAAAAATAAGTAAAGAATTCAATGTGTCCTGGAGCTCAGCTTCCCCAGAGACACACCTTACTAGGGAAAGAGAGAGGCAGACTGGGAGTATGGACCGACCAGTCAATGCCCATGTTCAGCGGGGAAGCAATTACAGAAGCCAGACCTTCTACCTTCTGCAACCCTCAATGACCCTGGGTCCATGCTCCCAGAGGGCTAGAGAATGGGAAAGCTACCATGGGAGGGGGTGGGTTATGGGGATTGGGTGGTGGGAATTGTGTGGAGTTGTACCCCTCCTACCTTATGTTTTTGTTCATTAATCCTTTTTTAAATAAAAAATTAAAAAAAAAGAATTCAAGAGGTAATGATGCGGATAAAGTCTTTTTTATTCTAAAGACAGACAGGGAGTAAGAGGTCAATGTTGCTGACTGTTAAAGGTACATTTATTTCTGGTACTGTCAGAGACAGATGATGAAAATGTAGAACCTTCCTGTGGAGTGATATTTGCTTTATATGTTTTGAAAACTTGACTGACAAGAAACCTGCCAGGCTCAACACCATGCCTTCAGACTTTGAGCCCCTTCCCCACTCAATTATACCCAGCCTGGGAGATCAGGGAATCCTGGGACTGAAGCCTCACTTTGTGAGTAGAGGAAAGGCATCAAAAGGGAGCACGATTGTGACATCAGGGCACAGGCCTGAACCCACTGCAGCTGGGCTTGCAAAAGACCAGGTAAGCTTTCTCCAATTCAGAAAGGCTTTTAGGACCTTTTTAATTTGAAAAATCTATTTATCTTGAGTGCAGGGAATTAGCCATACAAATATTGTCATCTTGTACAGAGAAGAAAAGAAAAAAGAAAAGAGAAGAAAAGAAAGGAGAAAAATCAGCCTATTTGAAAGACTTCCTGATAAAAACAGGCTTTTAGCAGCACAGCTCATCATTGTCATCTGGTCCCTAAACCTTGCCACCCATAACTCCACGCCTTGCAGGTGTGAGAACCAACCCTAGGCCCAGGGAATATCTCAACATTCATCCATCTAGATTCCTCATTTTATTTCTTTCCTTTCTTCCTTCCTCTCTTTTAATTTCTTGGGGGACTGATTATTTCAAAACAATTGCTGTCACATGAGTACCTTTTTTTAATTATTATTTTTTAGTTATAAAATGGAAACTGACAAAACCGTAGGATAAGAGGAATACAATTCCACACAATTCCCACGAGCAGAACTCACTATCCCCTCCCCTCCCTTGTAAAATTTCTTATCTTTCATTGATGGGTGTCTGCATACCATTCTCACCACCATCTTCCACCATCTTGCACTGGGTCCCCAATGCTCATTCAACTGCCCCCCAACCCCATTCCCAGTTCTTAACCTTGTTGTAACAGACCCCATGTAGTCTACATTTTATTGTGTGTTTTGCCACCTTTTCCTTTTAAAGTTGCATCTAAAAAGGACATCATCTAATCCTCAGGCTTCTCACTCTCAAAGATGAAGAACTGAGGCCTGTGGAAAATAACATTTTTCAAGAATAAAAACTTAGTGGCAAAACTAGTCCAAGAAGGTCCTAGTTTTTCTGACTGCCTGTCTGTCTTTTTCAGAGAGCTTTTTATGACCTCCACCCACCCCAAACACACACACACACACACACACACACACACACACACACACACACACACAATTCCATGTCTCCATATTTAGATAGCAAGACTCTTAAAGAAGGATAATCCATGATTTTTTTTTTTTTGTATTTCTCACTCAGCGCCACAAATACATGACTAAAATTTCTTATCAATTATATCTCTAGTGAAATGACAGTGGAAAAAAGATAAATTAGTTTGAGCAGCAACTGATTTCTTCTGCCCCACTAATGTTAGACGTGACTGTGCTAACACTTTTGAAAAATACCAATGGTTCTAAAAATATGAATAGGACCTGTCCAGCCATTCACAAATAGGCCCAACTTCAGGGAACTGGAGGGAAAATTATTTTTTGTAAAGTCCAGCTATTTTAAGTACAGTTATTATGGGTTTGGGAGATAGTTCATTCAGTTGAAGATGCTCTAGTTGAAGGTGCTCTTTTCTAAACATGAGGTCCTGGGTTTAAGCCCAAGAACCACATAGGAGCACCAAGGGAACTCTGTGGATGGTGGAGTGGTGTTGTAGTATCTATTTTAGTCTGTTTCTTCCTCTCTAACCTGCTCTACAACAAGGAATGGAAAATGGCATTGGAGAGGCCACTCAGTAGAGGTGCCATTCATATGGGAAGTCTTTGGTTCACTCCCTGGTACCACAAAAATATTAACAAAAATGTACCATTTTACTAGGGAAATAAGGTTTTATAAAAAATAGCTGTTGCCACATGAGTACAATTTCTTATCTCTCCATGGCAGGGGTCTTCACACCAATCTCACCGTCAATTTAAGTCCTCCTCTACCAGCATGTAATGAGTCCCCCCAATTTAAAAAAAATGAAGAAACCAAGCAAGGGACAATGCAGGATGAATTGTTAGTGAAGAGTGCTCCCTTGCAGCAGATCCAAAAACCCATGGGGTGGGGGGCTAAAGGAAGTTGGGAGTACAGTGGCTTATGATGGATAAGGATGACTACTGGCTGGAGGATAAGGTATAGTGAAAGCTCTCAGGGGGTGAATTAAGACTGTGTCTTTGGGGTAACAACCATGTAAAGCAATGCCTTCTCAAAATAATTAAAAAAAATAAAGATAATAAACAAGTATATAAACAAATTGCAACAGAGTTTCATGACACATGAATTAATGTACTTATCTGATGAATATAAAACACTAAAAATAGGGAGTCAGGTGGTAGCGCAGCAGGTTAAGAGCACGTGGTGCAAAGCACAAGAATCAGCTGAAGGATCCAGGTTCCAGCCCCCGGCTCCCCATCTGTAGGGGGGGGTCGCTTCACAAGTGGTGAAGCAGGTCTATTGTTGTCTTTCTTTCCCCCTGTCTTCCCCTCTTCTCTCCATTTCTCTCTGTCCTATCCAACCCAACAACGACGACATCAACAACAACAACAACTACAACCACAATAACGACAAGAGTAACAAAAGGGAAAATAAATATTAAAAATTTTTAAAAAACATTAAAAATGACCTGGAGTGATCTTTATCCTTAGAATAGTGTCCAACTTAAAGGTTTAAGTCTTTCACCTCATGAAGACATAAGCTGATGATATGCTTTCCTGGGAATCCTTCTGCTATTTTATTATAGTGATAATCTAGTTATGTCCCATTCTTTGCCATCATTTTATCCTCCACCTCCAAAACCTTTTAGATTCCAGCTTGTGAAAACCTCTCTTTATTCAACCATACTCAGCTCATTTCTAAGTCACAGCTATGATTCAGAGGTCTGTAGTTTTTTTTTTTTTAATATTTATTTACTTTCCCTTTTGTTGGCCTTGTTTTATTGTGTAGTTATTTTTGTTCTTGATGTCATTGTTGTTGGATAGGACAGAGAGAAATGGAGAGAGGAGGGGAAGACAGAGGGGGGAGAGAAACATAGACACCTGCAGACCTGCTTCACTGCCTGTGAAGCGACCCCCCTGCAGGTGGGAAGCCTGGGGCTCGAACCGGGATCCTTATGCCAGTCCCTGCGCTTTGCGCCACGTGCACTTAACCCGCTGCACTACTGCCTGACTCCCAGGTCTGCAGTTCTACATGGTCCCCTCAATACTGATGCTGTTGTTTCTCAGATGGTATTCTTAGTAGGAAACTCAAAAATGTACATGCAATCAACAATACTTGGACTAGCCTGATGTCTCCCTGAGCTGTCTCCTTGTTTTCCCGGGTATGTCTACCTCAACCAGGCATTTCCCAAATATAATTCCTAGGAACTGGGATGCCTTCCAATAATCAAGACATGTCTACTGAGGCCTGGTGTGTTTCCTTAACAGCACAAAGTGCTGACTGGAACCTGCTCTGATCACCTGACCTATTTCTCACTTGCACCTCTATCTCAAAAGTATCTTCACTAGGATGTCAAAATATTTTTGTGTGTTTACTGTAACATAAATATATGATTGCAGTGCTACAAGAAGAACAAATGATATCATTCATACAGTTAAGAAAATGTCAGTTTGGGGAAAAGAAATCCCCTAAATATGCTACTTTGAAATATTGGTTATCTTGAACTAAAGATACTTGAGAAATAGTTCTGGGATGCCAGAACCAATGTGGCAAGGAAGGTAAAAGGATTTGTCTCAATGTTTGCAATATGATATCCATCATATTGGCTCCACCGATGGAAACAAGTAGCATCATATTGGGCTTTGAGGTAATATTAGACTACAAGACTGACTATGTTTCAGAATTATAATTTCACAACTCTTTAAAATATGTTACCACATCATATCCACCATCAAAGCACCCATATTTCTCCACTAAAGTCTGTTGGACCCACCCCCTGGGACAGCTCATTCCTCACCATGTCCCTCTGGCAGCTCAGATCCGTATGTATGTATAGTCTTATGTAGAGATAGGTGTCTTGGCCCTGCAATTTAGCTAGTTGACCTAGGGGGAACCATTTAATCTGTACCTATGGTTTCTTCTTTGTCATGAGAATAACATTAGGTACTTCCAAGTGTCAGATTCATGCAGGGCTCAGCTTTCTAAGACTGCCCACGCCCACAGAGGAAGGTTACAATCCCAGACAATTTCTGAATTGGAGGTGTTCCTCCTCAGATTCTATTAACTTGCTAGGGCAGCTCACAGGACTCAGGAAACCCACTTGCCCACTACCCTCAACAACTTAAGGAGGAGGATAGTAGGGATGTGAATCAACATCCAGATGAAGAGAAACACAGGGCCAGGTCCCAAAGGAATTTCTGTCTTCACGGAGCTTAGAGTCTTCCAAGGTGAAACAAGTAATCATTCTGGTTTCCCAACTTAGAAGCTCTCCATGGCCCTTACTTTTGGACTTGTATGAGGCTATATCACTTAGGCATGACTGACTACAGAGCTTAAGTTCCAGTACTCTCTCTTCCCAGAAGTCTAGGAAAGGAACTATAAGTTACAACCCTCCAATCAAGTGCTTGGTTGCCTTAACAACCAGCCCTCATCCTCAGAGACTTCCTCAAGTCCCTTCATTCATGTAACCATTACCACTCTTCAACACTTGGGAAATACCAAGGTTTTGGGGGCCTCTGAATCAGGAACAGTGGATGAAGATCAAATGCTTATGATAATACATATTTTGGTCAGCTGAATGTCTATGACCCAGTAATCCTAATAATATATCTCTGATGCAGTAAACTGCCTTCATATTAGAAATATCACCTTACCTATCCTACCAAAACTAAAAGTTTAGGGTAGTTTTTTTTTTAACACTTCATGGATTCCCCCATTAAGTATTTTATCTATTTTCTTCCCACCCTTATGTAAGCAATACACCCAAAAGTTTTTTTTTCACTGAAAAAAAAGGAAAACATGGGAGTCAGGCAGTAGTGCAGCGAGCTAAGCACAGGTGGCACAAAGTGCAAAGACTGGTGTAAGGATCCCAGTTCGAGCCCCCAGCTCCCCACCTGCAGGGGAGTCACCTCATAAGCTGTGAAGCAGGTTTGCAGGTGTCTCTCTCTCCCCGTCTTCCCCTCCCCTCTCAATTTCTCTCTGTCCTATCCAACAACGACATCAATAATAACTACGACAATAAAACAAGGGCAACACAAGGGAATAAGTAAATAAAAATTAAAAGAGGAAAACAGATGGAGATGAGGTCATATTCTCCAGAAAAATCTCTGCTCTCAACAGTTTATCATCCCAACATTAACACTTTCTTAAATTTAACAAGGTGCTTCAGTTCTCTATGGCCTCTTTCTTTCATTGATCTGAGAGCATTTTGCACAAGTGCTGGCACTCAATAAATATTCACTAGATGACTGAATTATTATTAAGGTATGACATTTGTTAAATCCAAGAAAAAAACGGACAGGTTTGTGAACTGGGGCCAGAACCTAGAACAATCCCCTTTTCCTGGGTCAGCCTCCTACCACTTGCCCTGGAAGTTTATCTGGGTTCTCTCTACTGGAGCCAGACACCCTTGGGGTTTATATACCTACTCCTTTAGAACTGATGTTACTGACTGACACTCATTAACCCTTTCCATTCCAGGTCTCACACAAGGCCAAAGGTTTCCTACCTTTGAGGGAAGCACAGGGTGACACCTTGATATGTTGGCAGAGGGTGGAGAGGACTGTTGGGCTTTCACCACTGGTCACCATGTCTCTTCAGTGTTTCTATGGATGTCAGTCTAGCACCAGATCTACTCAGGCACTGCCATGGCAAGGCTGGCTGGCCACTCATTCAGATCACAACAAGCCATCTGAGAGATGGCTCAGCCATGATCTCAGAAGAGAACCCCAGGCCACTTCTTGCCCACTGCCTTCTTCTCCAGGTGCCTTTCCTGCCACTGCCACAGACAAGATTAACAGGAAGGTTATATTTAAACTTCCAAGCAAAGCTGCTGTGCCATTATGGGTCTATTTAAAATCTTCTGGGCAGCTGCAGTACATAATAACAAGTCAGCAGGAGGGAGCGAGGGAGGGGAGGTAGGGTGGGAAGGAGGAGGGAAGATGGTCAGGAGCATCAGGGATTGTTTCTGTGAAAAAGTGACTGTTGGAAGATGGTAGGGGTGCAGGCAAGTTAAAGATGCCCCCTGTGGTGCGAAAGAGGGAGAGAGAAACATCAGGAGAATGTGTTAAGCAGGAGTAGGAAGAGAACTTAGGAGCCTAGTATGAAAAGCTGCCAATCATGAAGGCTTGCCTGGAAGATGTCATAGCTCCAGAATACTCATGTTCTCCCAGAGGACCCTAGGAAAAAATACAAGCCAGCCCCATCAATGGTGATGAAAGATCTCCAGCAGATTAAGAGCTCTGATACCAGTAACACCAAGCAGCTCCCTCACACCCCACTAGTGTGTACTCCCTGAATCAATATCCTATACTTTACACAGTGGGAAGAAGAAATAATGTTCCCTCAAGCTACACTTTGGGATTTGATGAGTTACCTATTATAGGCCTCCATTTTGATTTCAAAGACCTACCCCACTTTCTGCTGCCTTGGCATCAGCTTTTACAGGCTGTACTTGCCTTCTTTCATCCAACGTCAGGGTGGAAATATTAATAATGTGTACTCAACTGTGAGGCCCAGTCAGATTCTTTCTCTTTTCCCAGCCCCACCTTCAGTAATGGTTTTTACTAATCTCAGCTTGACTCATTATCCAGTGATGACCATGTTTATCACTCTTTTCTATAATTGTTTCCTAGTCACTACAAGTTCTAACTTCCCTTCAGTTACACATTTGCATAGCTCTCCAATAGCTGTCTCACCTGTCTCTCTGTGCCCAGCCCTGGGATTTCCACAAAGATTCAACATCTACAAGCATGAAAACGACAAGATGAAATCAGCAAGGTGAACTGGGGAAATATTCTTGAAATGAAAAAAAAAAAACCTATTTCTTAATCAATGTCACTTCTACTTATGATCCAAATAGATGTCACGGGTTTATAAATGTATAGCAAGAACATGAGTCATAAAACTGATAGGTCCATGATCCAACTAAACCAAGTATTTGTCAGAAATTCAGTCCACATGGACTTTATTTTTTATTTCCAACAGGATTATTGCTGAGGTACAGGACCTGCACAATCAATTCAAAATTCCTGGTTATTTTTCCCTTTCAATTTTTATAAAGATAAACATTGAGAGGGGAAGGGGGAGAAGGGGGAGAGACACCCGCAGACCTGCTTCAATGCTCATGAAGCTTCCCCCCTTGCAGGTGGGGTCTGGGGACTTGAACCCAGGTCTTTGTGCATGGTAGCGCGTGCACTCAACCAGGTACACCACTACTCAGCCTCTCATGGATATCTTTTAAATATCATGTCATTTTAATGTAAACATGTACGTAAATGGTATATAATGCAATATGATTATATTGGTTACATATATCTAAAGAGAATATTCTAGTAAATAAGCAAACATTAGCAGCTTATACGGGATGCATTGGATCGACCTTCTTGTGGTGCATCCCGTGAGTACCCATTTATTGGGGAAACTGACGATCCTTCCTAGCCGACTGAATCCACATGGATCCCAGTCACTTTCAAAGCCAGCAACAAGCAGACATCAGGCTCAATCTGACGCTGTAGACTGGCTACGGAAGAAGGGCAAACGCTAGAAGAAGTAGCTTATACAAATGAAGAATGTACTCTTCAAAGGGCTTTATTTTCCTCCTTTTAATTTCTTTAGATTCTGACTGAATGTCTAATAATTTAGAGAGTTTTAAGGCTATCTGTCCCTTACAGTAGGCAAGCAATACATATAATGTATAATAAGTATAAGTGAGTTCAGTAAATTAAGCACATTATATAGGCCCTAATGTGCAAAAGTCACCCAGACATGGACTAGATAATACATTGCCACATTTTCTATCACAATTAGCCACTGACATATCAGAAACTGTCATAATATTTAAATTGTTTAATGTCAATACCCTCCCCCCTTCATCACTATATCTTTATCATTATGGGGTGGTCAGAAGATAAGAACTGCAAAGGCATATTCTGTCAGAAAGTGCTACTACACACAAGCAGCTGAGGGAACAGTCTGCCTCCTCTGCTGACACCTTTCTTGCATTTGCTGAAGTCCAATCATTCACATAGCTCACTGAGTCCTCCTCGTGTCAAGTGCTCAGGGTACAAAGAAAGAATCAACTGTGACTTTGCATGGAAACAGCCTGAAGTCTATCCAGACTTGTAAATATACTGTCCTTGAGTAGTCAGTGAATAGATGAGTAGTCAGCGAACAGATGCCTAGATAGATTCCATGGTACTACATATGCCAGAGTGGCACTCTGGTGTCTCTCACTTTCTCATCAATAATATTTTTATAATGACAGGGATATATTGAGTGGGAAGGGAGAGACAAAGGAGTGAGAAAAAGTCACCCACAATACTACTTCACTGTTCATCAAGCACCCCTGCCCCACAGGTGGGGACTGGGGACTTGAAGCAGGAGCTTTGTGCTTGACAATGTGTGTGATCTTCCAAGTGTACCACTAACCAGCCCATAAAATAATAATTTTTAAATATTTTATTAGGTGAAATCATGAAGACACACAGGAAAAAAACCATATAGCTGCCACTGGAGAGTTATCTATCATATTAACAGAATTCACAAAATGAAAATACCAATCATGTGGCTGATCTAGATATTTAAAAAGTTCAGTCTCACTAATAAATCAAGTAAGTAGAAAGCTAAGTAATGATAACCTTTTACCTTCTTAAATATGTAGATTTTTTCTTCATTGCGAAAGTTGAGGAGCTGAATATTCTTCTGCATTGAGAAGCACATATACTTGTTTACAATTTATGGAGATCAATTTTAACAATATATAGCCAAAGCCATGAAATGTTAACACTATTTGACCAAAAAAAAAATCCATTTCTGCAAATTTATACCAAAGGCAATAATCAAATGAAAACAAGAAGACTTCTCCACAAGTATATCATCATTATATTATTTGTAAAATTGCTTGATTTAAAACTAATGCGAAATACTAACCCTTGGGGAATTGGGTTACATTGCAGAATTCTATGCAGCTCTTAGAAATGATGTAGATGGATGTTTCAGACAAGAATGATTGCTGTACTGTGACAAATAGAAAAGGTTAACTACAAGCAAGATGCATAGTATTGACCTCAACATTTGTATTTTCCATTGCCCTCACTGATAACTGTTTATGATGATAAAATCTGGTGAGATGATGTCTGCTTTGGATTTTCCTCTTACCATTTTTCTCCACTGTGTATAACACTGACTTAGCAGCAGCAAAAATAATTACAGTTATACTCCAATTTAAACAGAACAGCATGCCTTTCACATGCTAGGCACTGATTGGGATCTATGCATACAGAAGTTCTGATTTTTACGGTCTTGTAGGAGCTAAGTGGTGGCACACCCAGTTGAATGCATAGGTGATACTGCACAAGGACCTGGGTTCAAGCCCCCATTCCCACCTGCAGTGGGGGAAGCTTCACTAGTGAAGATGTCTATTTCCCCTTGCCCTCTCAATATCTCACTGTCCTATCAAATAAGATAAATAGTAAATAAGTATTCATGGCCTTGAAGAGGATAACTGGTAACTATGGAGATCAGACATCATTTTTCAAATCCCATCTCACTGCCTACCATCTAGTCCAAAATACTTGCTTCCTAGATTTAGGGTTTTCCCACTGATTTAAAAAAAAACTGTCAGGCTAAAGATGTGATAAGTGGGGGGCTGGGCAGTGGCTCAACCAGTTAAGCGCACACGGTACTAAGTGCAAGGGCCCATACAAGGATCCAGGTTCGAGTCTATGCTTGTTGGGACATGGATATAACTAGCATATGGCTGATAAACATAATTAGCATACAGCATAGTTCGAACTTATACAAACCCTTAAGGGACTATGGGTGCGTCCTAACTTACTTAATCGTGAGCTGAGTAGAGTCAGCCTCTTTTCCTATATGCTTCCCTTTCTCTCAGACCTGGCTGTGCTGCTTCTACCAGGAGACTAAACACATGTACCTGGACTCTGCTGTAGCACTCTTACCCGGCTCCTTCTCTTTCTATGCTGCTCACACTCTTTCTATGCTGCTCCTTCTCTTTCTATGCTGCTCACACTATGCTGCTCACACTTCTCTTTCTATGTTCTGCTCCCCAGGACCTGCCATGGCCATACCTTCCAGGACCTGTACATACATGTATAGCTCAGCTGGTAAAAACTAGTGTAAAAGACTCATGCCTCTCTTCCCATAAGGACTAGCCAATATCTGCTTCTTTACTATACCTAAATAACCACTGTGTAATAAACCTTGTTTTAAACCCACACCAAGCCGTTCCCCTGTGAAGTCTTTTTATTTTTTTCTAATTACTATATATGCTGAGAGAAATAAAACAGTCAAAGACAAACACAGACATAGTATGTCTTGTTGACACATGGTATATAAAGAAAAGATTAATTCAGTAATATAACTTTTGGCTTTTATATATTTTGTTTATTTTTTACTTATTTTTATTGTATACTCAGGAAGAAAACAAGAGGGAAAAGGGAAACAGAAAGGTATACTTGTAGCACTGCTTCAACACTTATAAAGTATCCCCTGTAGGTGGGGACTGGGGGGACTGGGGGACTGAACCTGGGTCCTTGCATATGGTAACATGAGCACTCAACTGGGTGTGCCAAGGCCTAACCCCAACAACAAACTTTCGAAGTGTAAAAATCAATTAGCAGTTATCAGAAGAGAAGGCTGGAGTTGGGGGGTGGGGTAAAAAGCAGGACAAAGGACTCTCTCTCTGATTTTCTTTGAGGCACAACTGAAACATATCATGTTGTAATGCAATGATACCTTGATGAAGTTAGTTTTAGGATCCAGGATCCTATCTTTAGAATCTATCCTCCGCAGATAGAAGAAATATAGAAGTCAGGCAGTAGCACACCTGGTTGAGCACACACAGTATAATGAACAAGGAGCCAAATTCAAGGCCCCAGTCCCCACTAGCAGAGAGGGAAATTCAAGGGCGATGAGGCAGGTCTGTAGATGTCTCTCTCTCTCTCCCTCCCTCTCTATCCCTCTTTCATCTCTCAATTTCTCTCTGTTTTAACAAATGAATAAATAAATATTTTTTAAAAAAGCATTTACTTGGGAGTTGGGCAGTGGTGCAGTGGGTTAAGTGCACGTGGCACTAAGCACAAAGACTGGCGTAAGGATCCCGGTTCAAGCCCCGGCTCTCCACCTTCAGGGGAGTCACTTCACAGGCCATGAGACAGGTCTTCAGGTGTCTATCTCTCTCCTCACCCCCCCATCTTCTCCTTGTCTCTCTATTTCTCTCTGTCCTATCCTGTCCTATCCAACAACAACGATATCAACAATAATAACTACAACAATAAAACAAGGACAACAAAAGGAAATAAATATTTAAAAAAGAAGCACTGTTTTTAAAAAAGCATTTGCTTAAAAAAAAATGGTGTTGCTCAAGTATGAAACCAAGAGTTGTTTGCACAAGCACAGCATAATAATATAATAGATTTTTAAAGTTTTCTTTCTTTTTTTTATTTAAGAAAGTATTAATTAACAAAACCACAGGGTTTTCTATGTAAACCAAAGCAGCAATTGTTACACTGTTGAAAAAAGCAAAACAAAATTGCAGGATTGTGAACAAGCATAAAAATACACTTCATGCCAGAGGCTCCATCAAGTCCCAGGTTCAATCCCCTGCACCATCATAAGTCAGAGCTGAGCAGTTAGTTCTCTGGTTAAAAATAAACAAACAAATAAAAATACTATTAAAAAGATTTCTGTCACTTTCAATCTAGCATACCACAAAGCACCCTAAATCCTGAGAAAGGTGGAGGTGGGGACAGAGGGAGCTAAAAATGAACAACCATTCACATGCTGTTTTCCACATCAAGTCTAAATGAATGCAGAAAGTTTACTGCGGTGGGCATTTACCTTTCTGCCTGTGAACCTGCAGTTATGTTTGTCTCAACCAGTCATTTTCTGCTCCTCAGCTTCCATGTAAAGTACAGTACATGTACATGGAATTATGTTATGCTCAACACAAATTGACACTTCACTAAGTGCTTTATTCATTATTTGCCCATCTTCATCCTTCTCAGAACCTGCCAAATTGTATCCTTTTTCTGTAACATGCATTCCTAGGTGGTTGCATATGAACCTGTCAAACGTTTGCTGCTTCTTTCTGAGCTCCCTGTGTCTTATGGTCTCTACAGGTTCTTTCTTTCAGAACTCTAGAAAGAAAAGGAGGTCGAGAGGGGAGGAGAGGGAGAAATGCCCACAGCCCTGCTTCACTGCTCTTAAAGCGTCCCCTCTAGATCTCTATAGATTCTTTTGTTGGTGAGCTGTCACGGTTAGATACGAAACCTTTTCATTGCTTCTTTGTGGCTTGTTTTGTGCACTCTGCTGTGCATCACTGGCGTTTTATTAAATTGACAGTCATTCTGTTCTTCCCATAACCCAGTGCCTTGGTAATATTTTCAGTTGTCATTCCATTTAGGTTCTCCACAATCATTTTGGGTTCTCCATAACTAACTACACCTGTTTTAAGCCCTTTCTCCTCCTCTCATACAAACCAAAAAATGAGACCTGTGAACTGCTCATTCTTGAAAATTACACTTTCCCATTTGCTCCTGCCTGTGCCTCCACTTAGACTGCACTCATTTTTGCCCTTGTCTTTCCCCATGGAAACACAGAGAATCCATCCCCACCTCCTTCAGAGCACTTGCTCTGATCACACTAATTAAAACTTCCCTCTGCATTCATATATATCACTTAGTTTTACATCTCCTACAGAGTTTCTCAGAGATTTATATTATATACTCTGAATTATGTCATCTTTACTCTAATAAATCCTAAACTCCATGAGGTTGAGAGCTAGGTCTGGAAGCAATAATGCCTTGCCCATCATGAGTACTCTATAAATGCTTTCTAAATGGATGAACAAATGGAGGCAACCATGCTTCTCTAATATCCTGGTCAGGAGGGCTCAGGTAATATGCACAGTGGGCTCTACTCACTGCATTCTGAGTTGGCCTTGGTTTAATTTTCTCTGAATATATTTTACTGAGGCATCAATTTACTTTATCTTAGTTTTACTGAGTAGTTTGTGTTTGGAAAGATTTTTATAGTCTCTTGCTATTCTTCTGCAAGGCAGACCAGTATTGCCATCTCTACTGTACAATTAAAAAAACAAAGTCTAGAAAGGCGCAGTGACTCATGGAGGGCCAGATTCAGTATCAATGCTAAACTCTACAGCAGCTCAGCTTCTTGCCCACAGACTCATTCATCTCACCACATCCCCCACTGGAAACCAGAGCTCTTGGGTTAGCAGAAAACAATCTCATAACTTACAGGGGTTGGATCCAGAAAAATCTGAAGGTCAAATTTCAGTTGCCCCAAGATATAAGATTGGAGTATTTTTTTCTCTTAAAAGTAACACACTTCATACTATGTGCGCTTAGGCGTACCACCCGGACCCAAAGTAGCACACTTCAATGCTAACTCAGCATTAGAGTAAGAGGCTTGAATCTCCATGGTGGAGTGTTTGCTTTACTTAGAGACAATAAGCATGCAAGTCATTAAAGATATGAAAACTGAATTCAAGTTTTTATTTGAGCATCTTGGCTGGCCACTAAACATACTGTGAGTGTCTTGTGCATTATAATACTTAATACAAATGCAAAACCCATCACGGCATTATTGTTTATTTTCCTGCAAATCTCATGAGATTTCTTGAGCTTTTTGACTTTCTGTGTTGAAATTTGACTGGGGTGCTTGATATTACCAAACAAGGCACAGAACCTCCTTCTTTCTGGGGCCATTTGCTAAATGGAGCAGGTGGATTGAAAGATTCCTAGGGTGTGCTTCTTTCTGCCCAAGCATGTTCCAGCTGGTGGAATCTGCATGAGGACCACGACCCCCCATGCCCAGTAGAAACATTCCACTGTGGTGAGCAGTGGTTATGCAGACAAATGATGCAACTGTTTCACACCAGCTCTGCTAAGGCAAGTCAGTCCCTTCTCCACCCTTGTTGAGATTTCATTTCACTCCATCCTCATTCTTATCCTGTCCCTCCTCTTCCCTCCAATTCTTTCTGGCCTGTCACCTTGCCCCCATCCCCCATCCCTGTAAGTGAGCTTCACCAGACCAGAAGAGTGAACTATTCCTCAATTTCAATCAGCAACAGAGGAGGGGAAAGTGTCCAAATTAAGCTGCTTGATTACGGAAATTAATCTTGTCATTTAGAATCCCTGTTTTACAGCACAGGGCCTTTGATTAGCCTCCTTGTTTCATATTATTACAAGCAGACATTAAGCCAAAGACATATTTCTGTAGTTAGGCAAGTCATAGGGAAACTGAAGGTACCAAAAGCTGCATGAAGTAGGACACCCCACTGAGGACCCTTGCTGCTTCCATGTCCACATCCTCTGAAAAAGACTGATATGGACTCAGGGACCCCACTAGCCTGCACATTGCAGACTGCTCCCCTGATTGAAAGTTTAAGAAGCTGAAGAATAATGCACAATCTTTCACCCTTTAAGTTACAGGGAGCTGTCTGACCTAGAGAAGACAAACTTATAACCATGGGTGACTCTTGCACTGGTACTCTGGGGCCCCAGATTCAGGGTCCAGGCTAACCTCAGCCAACAGGTAAAATGGAGCTGGAAGGCATCCCCTCATTGACAACAAAGCATCCTTGTCAGAGAAATGTGTATTTAGCTAGGCCCAACCTTCTCACAATAACAGAAAAGATATATAAACAGAGTGGGTGACTGATGATCTAGGAGACACACACTAATTCACATTATGAACAGAACCAGGGAGCTGGCACAGCAGTAATGCACAAGACTTGGATTCCTGGTACCACTCAGAGCAAGAGATGAGCACTTCCCTGGTCTAAGGGAAAAAGGGAAAAATACACACACACACACACACACACACACACACACACACACACACACACACACACACACACACACACCTGACACTGTTAGAAGGAAAAGAACATAGAAAAAGGCAAGGTCTACTACAAGACAAGGCTTAGTGATGATGGAGTAGTACATACCTGTCTAAGCTAGTCTCCAGATTCACTTTTGTGCCCCTCTGCCACTATCTGAATTCGATCAGCACTGAGCTTACTCTTTCTAATGGTCATAAGACACTCTGTTTCCTTTTTTGCACACTGAGAATACAGTCCAGGCATCATAGCTCGGTCTGCCTCTCTGGCCTCATCTGCTCCCTTTCCTACTTGATCTGCTCGGTCAGGAGGTCTTCTCTCTCCCTCTCTCAATTTAATGACTGACAAGACTTTAGGATAAGAGAGGTACAATTCCCACCATCACAGATTTTTCTTTTCTTTTTTTTTTTCTCTTCATTTTTTTTTTTGCCAACTTCCAAACACATTCCTGATTGCGGCTTCTCTGCTCATTGTTCTGTTAACCTAGAAAGCACTTGCTTTTTCTGTTGCCCTGGGGCCACTGCTCAAATGCCTTCTCTTCTGGCTACTCTTGCCCATTTTCTCCACCTTATCCATTATGCTTTTACACTAGCCAGACTTCCCTTTCTTCACAGTACTGATACTTTACACATTGTATTTTTATGTTAACAGTTTACTATCTGTCTTTCAGACAAAAGCACAAGTTTCATCAAAACAGGGACAACCCTTCTACGTAGCCTGCAATGGGCACATAACACATTTGTGGAATGAATGCCATAGATTATGTGGTTATTTGTAAGGCCACCCTCACTGGTAAGTGGAGCATACATACTTTTGCAGCAGCCTATCACACTGAGTTGGGTTAAATGCATCAGACAATACTGAGTGAGACTCAATCACCTGATTATTGACCACTGCCACTTATGGTAACAGGCTGGAAACAGGGGCCCAACTTTAGTAAACAGACATTGGACATCAAGAAGATCATAAGGAAATTTCCAGATAAGATACAGGAGGCAGTACAGAAACCAATCTCTCCCTCCTCTTTCCACTCTGCAAAGCAGAGGCCCCATTCACAAATCAACCAGCCCTGTAAAAAATGTGGTGACAATTGCTAAAAACATGTATACATCTGCACAATAACATTTCAGATTGTACTGCTTACTTGAATGCTACCAGAGGCATTTTCCTTTATATGATAGAATAACTTGGGATTAGCATGCTAAATTGCAGGATCTGGAAACCAGCACATTAGCCTGGTTAGAAGGAAGAGAGTGGGTAATGACACTAAGACTTCTGATTTGGAGCTTGATGCAGAAGTCATTTTACAATGGAGATGAGGAGTAGGGATGATCTTAAGAGAAACTCCTGACTATGAAGCAGGAATGCAAAGCATAAGTTAATGATAGAAGCCAAGGTACTGGGAGTCTGGTGATAGCTCAGCAGTTAAGTGCATGTGCTGCTAAGCTCAAGGACCAGCTTAAGGATCCTGGTTTGAGCCCCTGGCTCCCCTCCTGCAGGGGGGGAGGTCACTTCACTGGTGGTGAAGCAGGTCTGCAGGTGTCTATCTTTCTCTCCCCTCTGTCTTCCCCTCCTCTCTCCATTTCTCTCTGTCCTTTCTAACAAAGACATCAATAAAAACAGCAACACTAAAAAACAAGGGAAAATAAATAAATAAATAAATAAATAAATAAATAAATAAAAAGAAGTCAAGGAACCCAGGAAATGCACACAGAATGTGGCATGTAGATACCACCTACAGCTCTCTTTAGATTCTTTAAAGGCTCCATAATCCATGGCTAGTTTTAATGAAGTCTCAACAGTTGTTCTATGCCTCAAAGTGGTTTTCATAGGTGGGGCTAATTTTTTCCAGTTATTGATTACCATAAAAATCAATTCAACAAATATTTGCCAAGCCCAAAACTGTGTACAAGACACTGTAATGCCATTTGTAGGGGTATGCCTGGCAGAACAAATTGCAAGGAAATTGTTAACATTATTTCTACATGGGAACATAATTCTTAGCAAAATGTTAACTGACATAACTTCTGGGATCAGGCATTTGGACTGAATTTTATTCACCTATTATACTTGCATTTTTCACTGCCTTCTTCAACCTCTATATTCATCTGTACATATGATTTTTTTTTCATTTACCACCTTCTCATCTCTGCTAAAATCTATTTGAACTTGGAACATTTTCCACAAGCAAAATTCTGCTATAGTGCTTTTGCATTCAATAAAGGAAGAATAGAATAAAATCCAATAAATAAAATGTGCAAATGAAATGAAGAATTTAGCATTGTACTCTTAACTTTGAGCCAGCTGCAAGAGATCAAACCACACTGTCTGAAAGAAATAGGAGCAAAGTAGAGAAGTAGGAAAAAAGTAAGATAGATACGTTGATCCGTGTCCATCACAAACACCGGGCATTTAAAACCATATAGCCATTTGTGAATAGGAAAATCATGGACTTGTCAATGTGACCACTAAAAGCATTTTGTAAAAGGCTGAGGAACTGGAATACTGACAACAATGAGGAAACCAATTGAGAAGTTTGGGTAAATTTTATGTAAAACTGAAAATCAGGGCCAGGTGATAGCACACTTGGTTGAGTGCACTGTTACAGTGTGCAAGGACTCAGGTTCGAGCCCCTGGCCCCCACCTGCAGGGGGAAAGCATCACAAGTGGTGAAGCAGTGCTGCAGGTGTCTCTCTGTCTCGCTCCCTCTATCACCTCCTTCCCTCTCAATTTGACTGTCTCTATGCAGAAAATAAAGATTAAAAAACCTGAAATCAAGAAAACTAAAGACCAAGCAATAAAGCTATTTAAAGAGTCATCCATTTAAATACTAAATGTCAGAATTGTGATATAAGGATTGATTGAGAGCGGGTAAAAATGAGAACCAGATGGTAGCGCAAGCATGTGAGGATTTTGTAGTTCTCAACCATGACAGCACTTGTGGGACTCCTGGTATTGGAGTTGGAAATAGGTTGAGGGTAAAGACTTTTGTGGCTGCCATAACAATAGTAGCAGCAAAGTAATAGTAAGAATGACTGGTAAAATTAATGAGCACCTACTATCTATCAGCATTTAACAGATTCTCATTTCTTCCTAACAACCATCTGTGAGGTTTTGTAACATAATAAACTAAAGGTCAGAAAAATTAAGGCATTCAGAAATCCTACCTTCTGCACCCCAAAAACAATTTTGATCCATACTCCTAGTGGGTAGAAGTGACAGGAGGAAGAGAATAGGGCTCTGAACTCCTGTTCCATCAGGACCCACAAAGAGGAGGATGAAAAAGGGAGGGACATTTGGGTATAATAGTAGGGTTATATGAGGCTTGGAGGGAAAGAGAGGACTGGATCTGGAAGAAAAAGGGAGTAAGTATGTACAAATATAGATATTTATAGAGATAATAGTTAACTCATGTCTGCAATCTTAGGAGAACTGCAGTAGTTTGCAATGGAGGGACTTGGTGGTGGGAACAGTGTGGAATTATGCTCCTGTTGACATGTAATTTTGTATATCAATATTAAATCACCAGTAAAATTTTAAATAGAAAGAAAGATTAAGACATTTACCAGAGATCTTTTATAAAACTCAGAATTCATCCTACCTAACTCCCTGGGACTGTACCATTCAGTAAGATACAGAAGCCATGCAGTGTAGAGTTTAGAATGCCTTCCTATTTTGAAGTAAGCACACACTGGTTAACAAAAGTATGTTCAATCTCACAAAGAGGTACAGAGTTCCTCTGCTTGAGATCCTTTTCTGTTTTCCCTCTGCCTGGCTTGAATTAAGGCATGCAGCCTCTCCTTTGGGGACATTTGCCAGTCATTAGACTGGCAGTGCTTGTGCACCTGTGCACATGTGCTCCCCTGCACTGACCAGTGGGATTTTTGAAACAGTGTGGGCAGTGACTCATGTGAAAATGATGTGAAATTACCCTCCCAGTGGTTTCTATTGCATGAATTGAGCAAGATGTGTTCATGCACGAAAGTCTTAAGGCAGGGCTGGTTGGTAGCACACCCAGTAGAGTGCACATGCTACCATGCACACGGACCTGGGTTCTAGCCCCTGACTAACTGCAGAGGGGAAATTTCACAAATGGTGAAGCAGTGCTGCAGGTGTCTCTCACTTCCTATCCCTTTTTCCTCTCAATTTATCCCTGCCTCTACATAAATAAATAAAATATGGGGGGGGATGTCTTAAGGCAGGAAGCAGCACTTAGAGTTGGTATCAAATGTCTGGGTTTTCCAGGTAAACTGGAATGTATCTTGATTAGAAAACTTAACACCTAAATTTCAAAAAGCACTTTCAAAAGCTATGAAAAGGCAGTTGGGTGACAAGTTTCCTCCCCAGGGTGGTCCTTGGTGCTCACAACCCCAACAGAAGGCCCATAGGGAGCATAGGGAACAGGTCAGATTTCAAGGTGACATTCAGTCATTAGGCTAGCTAAGATGGTATGCAACAAGAATTACCACAAGTAAACATGAGTCATCTTTGTCAGTGTGATCTTTGTTGTTCATGCTCTGGGATTTGTGATCTATTTATCTGAGGCTACTAGCTATTAGGAAACAGCTCCCTCCAAGGCTTAATAACTAAAAAGAGAACTAATATATTTCAGTGAATAAATAGCCCCTTCTAAGTCACTAAGTCTTGTTTCTACCATTAGGAGTAGTCATAAGGGAGTTCATACTCTGTTTTAAAAAATGTCTTTCATTCATTCATTTTATGAGAGAGAGAGAGAGAGAGAGAGAGAGAGAGAGAGAGAGAGAAGGAGAGAGAGACCACTCACTGGTATAAATAGAGCTAGAATTCAAATCTGGGCCTTTGTCTTGAGATATTTCCCTAACCCTAAATTCACGTTTCAGCTTGTTTCTCATGATTGAATTCCCCTGTCCTTGTGGCACTGATCAATAGAACTTTCAATTTGATAGAAATGCTCTATAAAGTGTTCTCTAATATGACAGTCATGTTTGACTACTGAACACTTGATATGTGGCTCACTAGAAACTCAAGGGTTTGAATTAGACTGTAACCTGTGACTACTGACAACTCTACTGGTCACTGCAGAAACTTCAGAGAGCCAAAAGGGTCTGCATTCTAATTTTCTAGTTTTTCCTGCCTATGAACAACATTCTATCCAACTCTTTCCTTAACTTTCATTTGATTTTTTAAAAATCTCTTTAAATGTCAGTCTTGTTTATCAGGATCTTTTTATACCGAACCTTTATCTAGAGTTAAAAATGTAAAAAATTGCTGAAATTACCCACTGACAGGAAGAAAGCAGGAGAAGATGAACAATCCTGTGATCTATGTAATATACCTTAGGCGCCGTTGGTATGACCAATACAAGGCACAAGGCTATGGACATAGGCACCACCTGTGTGCAGCTACACGGAGGAGAGCAAGGATGAATGGAGAACAAACAGAAGAATGAATGTTAGCTGAATAAATGAGAGACAAAATTGGGTGGGCAGCAAATGTCTAGGTATCACTCAAAGTACTTTCTGATCAAAAGGCAAAAACTAGTATTAAACTATGAGACATTTGAGAAGATAAAACTTCTCAAATGAAAAAAAATAGCACAATGGGAATATTTCAGCACTAAATCTAGTGCAAGACACCATTCAGAACAGACAATGAAGAAAAAAGTACACAGGAATCCCTGACACCATAAGAATAAAACAATCACTGAGTACCAAGGGATTCACAAATTCCTTGAGCAGGAAATAATTAAAAATTAAGGTGGGTTGTTTATTGAGGAGGGAAAAGGAGTCAGAGAGGGGAGATCTGGGGATATGTACTAGAGATATTTGAAAGACTGTAGAACAGAGGTGTTCATAGTCTAATAATGGCCTTTGGGAATGCTTATGAAAAATGGAAAAGCTAAAAAAAAATTAAATAAAAATTGCCAGTTTTCAAAGTCTAACAAAATTCTTGCTGCCAACAATCTTGAGTGGTGTTCATAAAAGCCCACTATGTCTATTTTTGAAGTGGAGAAAGTAGATTAGAAGATGTCTTTATTTGTAACTCCCATTCTAAAAATGTATCTGTAGGCCTTAGCATTTTTCTTCTGGGTTTTATAGCCATGTGCTTCATTTAGTGACATTCCTTACACAATCACCTCTCCATGAAAATAACAAAAGCAGGTAATAATTTCAAGTGTGCCTCAACTTATCCGAGACCTGATATGTGTATACACATGCACATACATACTCTCTCTCTCTGTAGTTCTCCATGTATGACATGACATTGCAAACCCACTGCCACAATACACACACTTCAGAGGTTATTGCCCAGTGAAGAAAACCCATCTTGCTTTTCTGGCTTCCAGATGTACAAATGATGAAACCTCCATGTATGACCGGTTCCTGAATAGACTGGTCCTGCACCCTTAACCCAACAGATTAGGAAAAATAGGTGTCACATGCAGATATCAACAATACAGCGGGATTTGATAAAACTACAAAATGGAAGCTAGAAAAGTGAATGCATATGAAAATGAATACTGGTAGATAGTAAAACTAATTTTTCTCTCCATCCTACTGGAAAATGCAAAGGAGATTTAAGATTTAGTGTTTCTACCCATGTTTTGGGTTGGGCTCCTATTTGCTTCCACTCCCCTCCCCTCTATACACACACACACATACACTTCTAAAAGGGCAAAATGATAGGTTGCACTGGGGTGACAAAGATCAAGTCACAGTCCAGAGAAGATGTCACCAGTCCTTTTGGAGCTCCTGCTAGATGAACCATGCTCACTCTGGGAAGGAGTGAGCAGCAGAACCTGGTTGCCATAGCACTGCCATGGAAACAGCTCTGTGATTCTGCCTCCAGGTCCTCTGAAACTGAAGCTACACTCCCTTTTTTGCTCCAACACCCACCACCTCCGTATCACATGCCCCCAACCCCTCACAAATGATTAAAGGGTATGCTGGGAAAGTGGGGCTATAAGCAGGCTTTTGCCTGGGGATATTAATATACATTAATTAGTCCTTGCAAGCAGAGAGAAAAAAATCATATGCTTTTTCCTTTTTTTTATTGGAGGTGGGAGGGAGGTGATAAGGTAGAGAAGAGAAAAATTAAAACCTACAACCCCCCAAACTTGAACTTGCAAATACAAATCATATATATATATATATATATATATATATATATATATACATATATATATACATATATATATCATATATCATATATATACATGCACACAGAGAGAGTCAGGTAGCATATTATAATAAAGAGATGGGTTTACCCCATTTGCCTGATCTGCCTGAAAGGCAGCATACAAATGAGAAAGACTTAATTAACTATTAGAATGTACAAGAGGTGCTCTCCCAGTCTTTATTGGGTAGGATTTTTTTTATTCACCTTTCCATCACTTGGTCATGATCTGGAAAGTAAAATACAAATTAGCTGACTAGAATCAGGTAGGAGATGGAAAAGGACCTACATTGGGAGTGAGAGTGTTTTGCAGACACTGATCACAGGGAGTTGAGAAATTGTACTCATGTCAACAACTGTACTATAAACCACTAAATGCCCACCCCCCAATAAAATAAAGGGGAAGGGGCAACTCCAACAGAATGAGGCAGAGGCTATCTAACCTCTTTCTCTAACCTCTTGAGGGGGTGAGTGACAGCTAGCTGGGCAGTGGTGCACTGGCCTGGAGTCTAGTTCTGCCACCAGCTCCCCCCAGAGGCTGGGGAAACCTCCAGTGAGCCAGAATAAGTGAGAGGACAGACCATCTCTTGGACATCAGGTACCTGGTAACCTGACAAGCCACATCAGAAAGACTCTTGGCCCAGCCAGGGGATAGCAGCAAGGGTCCTGTCAAGGCTAGTTCCACTTCTTGTTCTTTTTCTAACTATGAACATGAACTTGAGATACTGTGTGATGTACCAGGAACCAAAGTGTTCTACCTAAGATGAGCCTGCAGTTACCATGGCTGGGAAATGTTTGGGAGGAAATATCATAGAGGAGAGCTTTACATTTTTATAATTGGAAAAAGGCTTACGAAGGGAGCCAGGCGGTGGCACACTTGGTGAAGTGCACATAGTACAAAGCACCAAGGACCCACACAAAGATCCTGGGTTGAGTACCCGGTTCCCCACCTGCAGAAGGGTCACTTCACAAGTAGTGAAGCAGGTCTTCAAGGGGTCTATCTTTCTCTATCCCTCTCTTCTTTGCCATCCTCTCTCAATTTCTCTTTGTCCTATACAAAATATCAAGAAAATGGCCACAGGAGCAGTGGATTCATAGTGCAGGCACTGAGCCCCAGTGATAACCCTGCAGGAAAAAAAGAAGAAAGATTATGAGTTTATGAACTCTTCAGAGTGAGCTGATGACAGAGGAGAAAGGAGGGGGAGCCTGTATACATAAGCAAAGAGGATTACAGGGCCTGAGTTTCCAGTGACTCAGGGACGGGTCTACTGGGGCAAACTACTCAAAGGCACTATGGCTTTATTCTCCACTTGGAAATTCTCCTTGCCTGCCTTGCTAAGTTTTGAGTAATGGAAAGCAAAGCAGTGATCAGTTAGACAAGGGCAAGTAAAATAAGACAGGCATACTGAATTATTCATTTGTATTTATATATTGTAGTGGCAATTGTTACAGCTCTTTTGTTTCTCCTGAATGTTAGAATTGTAAAAAGAGAGCTGAATAATTCAGCATAATTCAAGAAAATATAAATAGGGGGCTGGCTGGGCAGTGAATGCATATAAAATAGGCTCACTTTATGGATATTCTGAGCATTTATATAATGCACTGGCTTCTAATTAAATTAACAGCCTATGATGGCTTTACCGCATGTGGCAAGATTTGTAAAGCATCTATCTTGGTATCCTAAACTTGAAGGGGTTGGAGAACCCCACACCAGTTTCACCGAAACCCAGGAAGGAACATGTGATCCAGTCATAAACAGAAAAGGGGGCATGTTGGAACTGAAGGTCAATCCAGAAAGAACCTGCATCTGCCAGAAGCATGATTCTGGGCACTCCTTCACCCGCTGGGTGTTTGAGCATTTATGCATAGCTCTGTCTGCACCTAATTTCATGCTACTCTAAGCTTAAAAGTGAGGCAGGGTTTATTTTAAAAAGGGGTGTTACTTCAGTCTAGGAGTCATAGGTGAGCTGGAGAAACATAGAAAGTGTAAATCTCATTATTCCTAGAGACAGACACAAGAGCCAAAATGGCAACCCCAAACACAAAGAGTTAAGTTGTATGTTCATCCCATCTGTTCTGAAAACTCAGGAAGTCTGAGGGGCCAAGCAGGAAATCAAGTGAAGAGGAAAGAATAGGTGCAGTTTTAAGAAAGCACCAAACACCTTGAAATTGCCTCAACTTTGTATCTAACAGAACCATATGGTGCCAGGGATAGAGCTCAGTGGTAGAACACATGTCTCACATAGGTGAGGTTTTGGATTAACCTCCAATATCAGAATCAAGATAAAGAGTTACAACTGTTCTGAAAACCCCATTCCATGGACTGGTCCCAGGTTTCCTTTGGATCCTGCACTAAGGCTTTGTACCAAGGGAGCTATTAGCCACGTGGGCAGATAATTCCTCAGATGGAAGGGCTTCCTATTACACTCTAGGGGGTTGGTAGCCCTGACCCTGAGACCACCACCCCCCATTTAGTCAAAATAAGATTCTATGCTCATTGTAGCCTTTAAAGATTACAACTCTATGGGAGTATGAGCATTATGGGAGGCATTGGGTCCTTATTGTCTTTTTTTTTTTTTTTTTCCAAATCATTTCATTGAGGACATAGTGGTGTACAGGGCAGTTGTTGACATGTTAAACATCTTTTTTTATTTCTCCATACACACTACTCCCACCACTAACTTAATTCCTTCTTCACCATCATGTACTGGGTCCCCAATACCCTCTCTAGCCCTTCCTACCCCTCCTCCCCAGAGTCATTTGTCAAAATACAACACACCTAGTCTAAGTTTCACCACACATTTCCCCTTTCTTTCCTTGTTTCTTAAGCTCCACCTGTGAGATCATACAGTATTCATCCTTCTTCTAGCTTACCTCAATTAACATTAAGTCCTTCTAAAATCCAGATGTTGAAGGCTTTATCCTCAGTTCTTCAGAATGTGGCTATTTGGAGACAAGGAATTCAAAGAGGCAACTAAATTCAAATGAGGCCATTCAGAAAGTGGACCCTAATCTATACTGACCAGTGTCCTTCCAAGATAAGATACTAACACCCAGACACACCAGTAACACATAGAAACAGTGGTGAGACTGAGTAAGGACACAGAAGGTGACTGACTATCTGCAAAGCAAGGAGAGAGGCCGTGGGAGAGACAAAACCTAGAGACAAAACCTACTGACATCTTCAGCTGCCAAACTCCAAAACTTTGAGAGATTATGCTTCTATTGTGGAAGCTGTCCAGTCTGGTTTTTACTAGAGAAATCCAAGCAAAATAACTTGGAGGATAATACAAATTCCAGCAGAGAACCAAAACAAAGTTCCATGCATCTTACAAACTCAGCTCACAGTCATACAAAGCCTTCACTAGTATCTGAAAGAAAATCTGTCAACCTTCTGCATCCCACAGTGATTTTGGGTCCATACTCCCAGAGGGCTAAAGAATAGGAAAGCTATCAGTGGATGGGGATGGTATACAGAGGTCTGGTGGTAGGAATTGTGTGAAGCTGTACCCCTCTTATCCTATGGTTTTGTCAATGTTTCCTTTTTATAAATAAAAAAAAAATTTTTTAAGGAAAATCTAAGTCCACATTCCTGTATCTAAGAGCAGGATGTACTTGATACCTCCCAAGTGTTCAAATGTTTAAAGGTAACAGGGTGGAGATACACTTGTTAACTCTGGCTTTGCACTACCCTCGGGGTCTAGGACAAGACTAACTGAACACATAGCTATGTTTCCCACAAAAGTACAGTCATTTTCAAATTAATTTAAGATTATAAATTGTTCGTAGACCACATGTTATTGCCAAATGAATTCAGATTAGGTCAGATTTTAACAACTGAACTACAAAAAAAAAATGTTTTGGAAGTCAGGCAGTAGCACAGCAGGTTAAGCACATGTGGCGCAGAGCACAAGGACCATAGTAAGGATCTCGGTTCGAGCCTCCGGCACCCCTCCTGCAGGGGAGTCGCTTCACAAGCGGTGAAGCAGGTCTGCAGGTGTCTATCTTTCTCTTCCCCTCTGTCTTCCCCTCCTGTCTCCATTTCTGTCTGTCCTAACAACAGTGACATCATTAACAACAACAATAATAACTACGACAATAAAAAAATGTTTTCAAATTTTATTTGATTTCATCATTGCAATTAAGAGATTGGGTACTCAGTCTACTTCCCATAATAAAATGAAATCCTCAGCTTCTGACGTTGACAAATTAAATGGGGGGGGGGTCTTGGTGAACAAACAGGAGTAGCTGACAAGCAACATAAGCTTCCTGGCCTCAGTTTCACCTTCTTCAGAAGGTCTTCTGCCTTGGATCCTGGTTCTGAGTGAATACAGCTGTCTTTATGGCCCAAGTATTAAACAATGTTTTCCCCTTTTATCTGCTTTAAGCAGGTCTTTACCAAAAAAAAAAAAAAAAAAAAGAATCTGACAAAATTCCAAGGAATAACAAAGGCTCTATTACCCTAATCTGGCTAGTTAATTCTCTCAGAAGTTAACAGTGCTTGATAAAAGGTGCATGAGCCTAAGTAAAAAGAGGAGGCAGGACTAGAGGCAGCTCACTCAGTAGGGCATGTTCCTTCTATGTGGGAGATTCAGGTTCAATGTCACATGGGAGTGCCATGCAAGTCCTAGTGCTGTGCTATCTCTTCCCTTCTACCTGAATAAAAATCATTCTAGGAGTGAATTGTACAAGTGGGAGACCTAGCTAAGAAAGGTAAGAAGGAATGAAGGAGGAGAGGGAGGGAGAGAGGAAAGGAGAGGGGAGAAAGAAAGATTGATTGAGGAAGGCAGGGAGGTAGGGAGGTAGGGAGGTAGGGAGGTAGGGAGGAAGGGAGGAAGGAAGGAAGGAAGGAAGGAAGGAAGGAAGGAAGGAAGGAAGGAAGGAAAGGAGGAAGGAAGGAAGGAAGGAAGGAAGGAAGGATAGTGGATGGAAGGGAATGAGAAATAAGCCAGTAGTACAGCAATATGACCCTTTCAATTTTCAAAGCCAAGAGAAAACAATCAAAAGGAGAAGTTGCCACATCTACTGAGTCAGCAAAATGAGGTCAAATATTTGTCCAATGTACATTTACTGAGTCCCTATTAGGATCCCCTAGTCAACTAAGTACTAGAGACACAGTGAGTAAAATACTGAACTTACCTTCCTTCACAGAACTTCTTAGAAAACCCTTTTCTCTGTACTCCAGTAGTACACATTGCTTGCCTCTGCTACTGTACACACTGTGCTGATTTTAACTATTAAATGCCAACCCTTCTCATTAAACTTTGAGCTTGTTCTCAGCAGGAGTCATGTCCTATTCATTTCTTCTTCTTCTTTTTAAATGATGCTTACATTATGAGACCAGATCATATTGATCACATTCATATATAAATGGACCGAGGTCAGGGAGAACTTGATCAGCAGATGCTATTATTCCACCTTTTAATTATCTAAAAGGTTATCCTTTTCCTCTCTTTTTCCTGTAGCTTTGAACTTTCCTTTCTCTGGCTGCTTATTTCAAGAGCTTGATGACAGTTCTCCCTGCCTGCAAAAAAAAAAAAAAAAAGTCACCCTCCATACTACCTCCAAGGAGAGCTCTCTAAAATATAAATGTGATCGTTCCCTTCTTTCTATTATTCTGAAATAGAAATTTGATCATTTCTATTGGGTCCACAGGATGAGGGACATACTCCTTTGAATTACATACCTGGCCCATCACAATCTAGCCCAACCAGTATGTTTCTTTTTTTATTGTTTTTTCCATCCTCCTTTCACTTCCTACTATGCAACATTTTGCCATTTACCCAAGACCACCTGATGTGCCTAAAACATACCCTGCGCTTTCATCCCTGTGCCTCTGCTCTTGTATCATTCCATATTTCCAATACTTTATCTGACCCCATCCCTACTCTACCCTAATCACAGCCTCATAAGAAAAACTCACTGCTGACTGTTCAGGGCCCCATTGAAGGAGCCTTTTCTCACAGGTAGCCCCCCATACCCTTTCAGCACACCCACTCTCTTCTGAAATGAAACTCTGGAGTGAAGGAGCCCCAGGAGGGAGGAACTTCTTTCCTTTTACTTGTTATATACTTGCCTAATGGCATTCCTGGCCCCAAACTTTAACTAGCATCTTTCAGCATTTCAGAGAATGTTGTTACTATGTGGTACAACAGGTAGAGTTAAAACAAGGCATCATCATGCACATGTAGGGGGAAGCTAAGTAGTGAAGCAATGCTGCATGTCTCTGTTCTTCTCTTCCTTCAATTTCTCTCTCAATTTCTCTGTCTCTATCCAAAAAAAGGAGGAATAAAAATATTGGGTTGTCAGGAAAGTCATGATATATTTTTTCTATATTTTTCTACACAAAAGCACACCATGACTTTTATGACAACCCAATAAATATAATATGAACATTTATCCCATGTAAAGAATACCAAATGACAGGGTAGTTGTCACAGATTAGTTGAACAAGAGAAAATGACTGGGGCTAGGGAAGAAGGCATAGTCAGAAGGAAGAAAGGTATTCCACAGAAGCAAAGACAAGAGGCAGACAAGACAGATAAACTAATTGACTGTGTGCCAGGAATGAAGCCTGGTCCATGCAACAACAAGAGATCCTTGGTCATTTGTTCATATAAAGAAATTTTAGTGGATGATTTATTAATATATAGACATATATGATTAAGATATAGGAAATTTTGTTCCTTTTTTATTATAAAAAAGGTTTTCTTCATATTTGATAACACCCCTTTGCCCTGGAATCTATTTTGTCTGATGTTTAAATAGCTATGCAGATTTCTTTCAGTTAGTATTTACATACCATATATTGTCTCATCTTTGTCTTTAATAATGTATATACTTAATTTGAGTTTCTTATACAAAGCATATACTTAGTTCTTTGTGCAATTTAATCTAAAAATCTGTGCCTTTTTATTAAGCATGTAGTAATTTATATTCAGTATTGTTATGAATATGTCCATCTACATCTACCAGTTTGATATTTGTTTTCTAAGTATTATGAATTTGTTCCTTTTTCTGTTTTTTTTTTTAAATTATTTTCTTGGATACATTGTTCCTTATAGTTTTATGTTATCTCCAATATAGACCTTTTGCTATTCTACTTTATTTTGCTGCTTATGATTTACAAATATAGAGAGGAGTGGTTTATGGAATAGCAGTGGTCAGATCATGTTCTCTCTAAAACAATTAAATACAACAGGAGACCCAATGGAACCATAATCTACAGCTGAAATATGTACATCCTTAAGTGGGTGCTCATGTACATGTTTGGGGCATAAAGGGGCATGGGTTGAAACACCAACACAATCAACCCAGAGCCCAGGCAGGACAGTGAATGTAGTTTGTAGTGGCAGAAGGGAGCTTAAACCTCCCAATATTTGGTTCAGGGTTTTTCTTAGTATTCTGAATTTAAGGCAACAACACAACAAGAAACAGAGCTTTCATGACCCAAGACTCAGTAGCTAAATGGATTAAAAACCATCTATTCGCTGCATTATCCACAATCGTTAAAATTTGGAATCAACCAAAATGTCCTTTGACAGATGACTGGGTAAAAAATGTTATGGGACATATATTCAGTGGAGTACTACTCATCAATAAAAAATATTATTTTGCATCTTTTGGGATAAAATGGATGAACTCAAGAGCATTATGCTTAGCGAAATAAACAAAGAGGTAAAGGAAAGCCACAGGATGGTTTTACTCATATTGGAATTTAGAGAACTGAACACACATACTTAAAATAAACAACCAGACACAACACAACCCATATTTATACTGGAAAACTGTAGTGGTTACCTAGGGGAGAGGAGGGGAGGGCACAGATTTTTGGTGGTGGGAAAGGTATGAAATTTTAATCCTATTGATTTATATTATCATAAATCATATGTGGGGGGAATAGATTCAATATTTTAAGTTCCCTAACTGCCTAGACCATAGCCCTAAGCACAAATATTTGCTTTAGTCTAAACATTTAATATCTTAGATCTGCAAGATGATCAAACTCTGATAATGGGATTAAATTGTTCAAGGAGTTCTAAATGTATCAGCAAATATAGCTCTTTAAACATCTAAATCAACTACAACTTTAGGCCAGGCAGATCAAGATCATTTGGCTCTGTATTTAAAATACAAAGAGGTTCAGATACTGCTAAAAGGGTTCAAAGCATAGTGAAGCTTAGTATATTAATATAGATACTAACCGTTGGATTATCATAGAAAACAAATCCCCAACTAACCTGGTTATAATAATTATTGATATTCTAAACTCTTTCTAAGACTATAAGAAACTCCTTGTATCCTCAAGATTCTCATTTCTCCTAGTCGTGGTACCTCTAGGACATGGCCATACTTCTTAATATTTCTTTTCTATGATTCCTTACTGTCATATAACCTCTGTTGACTTCAACCAAATTGCTACTGGTGCTGCCATTATGCTGCTACTGAAATCATACTGTGCATGGTAACCAGAGATACCAAGCTTGAGAAGTCAACCTTGCAACTCTTCAAATCTGATGAGATCTTTCCTAACACATGAGACTACCTACATCCAAGTTAGATGACACATCATTTAACTAATAACAGATACCAGATATAGGCTAGGGTTTAGGGGACTATGTACAGGTGTACATGTATCCATAAGCAAGGGGCAATTATATAACACAAAGGCAAAGTGCCCAATAATGGTTGAAGTGTCTAAGTAAGGCATCATAAATTC
Source organism: Erinaceus europaeus (assembly GCF_950295315.1). Lineage (NCBI taxonomy): Eukaryota > Metazoa > Chordata > Mammalia > Eulipotyphla > Erinaceidae > Erinaceus > Erinaceus europaeus. Next base: position 51,292,208 of record NC_080168.1, read on the forward strand.
TCTAATTGATTGGACTTAGACCAAATTAGCTGGGAAGTCTAGCAGAAAGGCCCAAAGAAAACAGATGCCAAAAACCTAATTCTGGCTTAGTCAGCAAATGGCACTCAATGCTTAAACAACATGGAGAAAGTCTAAGGTTTTCAGATAAAGAGTGGACTACAAAAGTTGGGTAAGGGCAAAAGACTGACCCACTTAATAATGGCCCTTTTCGTCAGTATCACACCGCCTCATCTGGGACCCTAGTTAGCAAATTCTTGGATTCCCACACATAAATGATGGGCCTAGACCTCCTATGGATCCCACTCTCAACCACTTCCATCAGGAGCAGCATCTTGTGGGCCCTCCCAGGACCATGCCCTCACCATAAAGCAGTGCTGGTAGGGAGGCTGGGGTAATCCTGCCCTGCCACTCAAAGACTGGTCTTGAAATAAGTGCAGCCTGCAATGTTCCCAGCTGTGACTATGAGCTGCAAGCTCAGACCAATAGGGACTTTTAAGTTACACAGGCTCTGGTGTTAAATATAAATATATACACATCCTGGGTTGGGTGGATGGAGGTAAATAGTTAATTTTATCTGCAGAGTTTTTTTTAAAGAATGGGAACTACCCACTGCCGTAACATTCTAGCATTTTTCTCTGACACCATTCTCTCAGAAAATATATATTTTATTTATTTTGTATTTAAAAAATGGAAATATTGAGGGGTACATTTCCACACAGTGCCCACCCCCAGAGTTCCATATCCAATCCCACCCCTTGATAACTTCCTTATTCTTTGTCCCTCTGGGAGTATGGACCTAGGATCATTGTGGGGTGCAGAAGGTGGGAGGTCTGGCTTCTGTAATTGCTTCTCCACTGAACATGGGCATTGGCAGGTCAATCCATACTTCCAGCCTGTCTCTTTCCCTAGTAGGGAAAGACAGGCTAGCTATCAAACTCAAGCAAAACTATTATAGTTGTGTGCCCCCAGGAACATGCCTAAAATGTAGATTTCTTCTACCCTCAGATCCCTAATCTCATCTGCTCTATTTCTACATTTTAGTTCCTATTCGTTAACCATTTGGTCTCAATTTATTAATGGCTTATCACCTTCCAGGAAGCAGGTTACAGATGCTACCATCATTCTATCCTGACTGCTCTGGGCAGATGACCTCACCAGTGTGTCCTGGAACCTCACACCCAGGAGCTCTGGCCCACTAGAGAAAGATAGAAACAGACTGGGGTTATGGATCGACCTGCCAACACCCATGTGTAGCAGAGAATTCCAGAAGTCAGAGCTCCTACTTTCTGCACCCCCAAAACAACCTTGATCTATACTCTCAGCAGGGGAGAAGTGATAGGAGGAAGATAAGAGGGCTCTAACTTCCATCTCTGTCAGCACCAAGAGAGAGAAGGAAAAGGAAAGGTACATCTGGAGGTACTGTTGTCATGAGTGGCTTGGAGGGGAGGAGAGGCTTGGATCAGGAAGAAAAAAGGGACAGTTTTATATAAATGTAGACAGCTGTAGAAATGATGGCTAACCCATGTCTACAACATTAGGAGAACTGTGGTGGCTTGCAATAGGGTGACTGAAGATTCAGAACTCTAGTGGTAGGAATGGTGTGGATTTAAACCCCTGTTGACATGTAATTTTGTAAAATTAAATAAAAAACAAAAAATATTTACAAATATATACCTGTAAATTATTAGATATTTCTTCAAATAATGTTATATCACAACACAAAAAATTACAAGAGTAAATTTCATCCTTTTATCCCATGCTCCAGTATTTTTTATATATGTTACTAAACATTGTTATTTTGTTTTAGCTGAGTAATTATTAATGAATATGTAAATATATATATTTTTTGGAGTCCTATTTATTTATTATCAGGTAGAGACAGAAAGCAATTCAGAGTGGAGGGGAGATAGAGGAAAAGAGACAGAGACACCTGCAGCCCTTCTTCACCTCTCATGAAGCTTTCCTCCTGAAGGTGGGGACCAGGGGCTTGAACTGGGTTCCTTGTGCACTGTAATGTGTGTCCTTAACCAGGTGTGCTATCGCCCAGCTCCGTTAATGATATTTTTAAATGTTTATAGATTTCCAAATATTTACTATTTATGATGTTCTTCATTCCTTTGCCCAGAGAAAAATTTCCATCTGGCACCTTTTCCTTCTGTCATCAAAACTTTAATATTGCTCATCTCTCACCTCTCCATCAGGGTCTGGCATATGTATGATTTTATCACTCTCAAGATTCTTTTACTCAAATAGATACAGAGAGGTAAAAGGAAGACACGGCACAGCACAGGAGCTTTTCCTAGTGTCATGGCACTTCCATAATATACTGGGGCTCAAACCTGGGCCAAGTGCATGACAAGATACATGCCCTTCTCTGGGCTCCGAACTTGAACACTTCTTAAATATAAATATACCCTGATTTTGTTCCCACAGAAGCTGTTATTTTATCAAATTTACTTTTCCCCCCTACTTACAGAATTTTTAATTCAGTTCTTTTCCAGTATTTCGAGTTCTTTCTCCTGGCTTGTATCTTTTCTCATAAAGTATTGCTGTCTCATATCTGACCCTCTGATGTATCTTTTTCTCTGGTTTTAAGATTTTTCTCTTAATGATTAACTCTCAACAATCTTTTCATGACATGCCTTAGTATAATTTTCTTTATGTTTTCTCTGGGATTTATGTAAGTTCTTGGATCTGCAGACTTATACCTTTCATTATTTTTCATAACAGTTTCATGTAGCATTCATTAAATGAGATTCTACTTTGGCATTAAATCTTTCTATATTTATTTCTTTGCCTCTTCATTATGGGTCTCCAATCACATTCAAGCTGGAATGAGTGATGTCCTGTATGTCATAGAAGTTACTTACATTTTTCTCTTTTTTCTCTGTACTTCATCTTACATAGTTTCTACTGTTATGCTTTGGAGTTTCTCTTCTATTTCATTACAATATCTACTTTACTGTTAATTCTATTTTTTAAATTAAAATATTGAGGGTTCCCCCTCTTCAAGTGCACTGTATCTAAAATCATCTCTCATTTTTCTCCTTATTCTATCTTCATTTACATCTTTGATCATATGTATATCAGTTCCATTAGTGTTATTTACTTGTAAGTTGACCATCTGTATTAGTTCTACATGTGTTTCAACTGTTTTGGAAGTAAGTATGCCTAGTAACAGTTAATCTAATGAGTAAATCTCTTTTGAAGAAAGCTCATTTAGAAGTGATTTTCTAGCAAGGAGTTACTTGTAGGTTAAAAAAAAAAAGCTTTATCTTCACATTAGTCTAAGATATGGTCTTTCTGTAATCTTTAATGAATGCCCCCAATATCCAGTACAGTTTTTTCACTCAGATTTAAGGAGACTAGAATGATCCTTGACCCTATGAAGGTTCAGGGAATTATTTTTATGAATTCTGCAATAATTATTTCCTTTTAAGTTGTTCATGTCCAGTCTTACCACCTAAAATGGATACAGATTGATATTTGGACAAAGACTCAGGAGGAACCCTATGCCTAATTCTAGAGCTCAGTTTTGTTTTAGGTATTCTATCCCACAAAAATCTTGGTTGGTCTCCCAAAGGCCAGATCTATGCTTCTTTAACCCAGGGAGACTAGTGAATTCTTCTTAGGTTACCCCTTAGGTTACTTCTTAGGTTATTCTCTAGGATAACAGTCTTGTGTTGTTTTTTCCCCAATGTCTAAAATTAGTTATTCTCTGTAGTAGGATTATCTTATTTGCTTATTATGGCTACAAGTATATGTATTTCTATTTTTAACATTAGGTCAGATAATATTGTTTCTTCTTATAAACCTTCAATGGGTTTTCATATTACATGTGGAGTTAAGTCAAAAGTCTACCAAAAGTATATTTGATCTGCTGCCTGTCTTTTTCCTGACCTCAGCTCCTATAATTATCCTTTCCTCACTATATTCCTGCCACAGTTGCCTTCTTTCCTCTGTAAAGTTCCACATCAGAGCCTTTATCCTTGTTGCTACCCTTTCCTAGGATGCTCCTATTACAGAGCTTCTCACTGTGACCTCTTCTCTTCATCTGTTTCAGTTACCGCCTCACTAATCCCTTCACTACATAAACAATCTAAAGCTACCAACACCATCCTGGCCACTCTGTATCAAAAGATTCCACTGCATTATCTTTGCAGAACTTACCACTATCTGAAATCATTGCTCATTGATTGTCTGGTCATCCTCAAGAGCAGAAGCTATAAATCCCATCAGATCTGAGACATATCTTTTCAATCCTAAATGTCCACTTAGCTAGAAAAGTGTTCTCTATATTCAGTATCTGTTGAATGAAATAATATGGGGTTCATTTGTATATTGAAATTCAGAATATTGACAGAATACTGTGATCAAGGCTGATAAAGGATAGCACCAGGCCCTGAAAGTTGCTGATGACTTTCCTTCCAATTCTTTTTCCCAGGCTCCTACTCTTGCTTCATCACCTGCAATGCTGGCCTAACAGACAAACCTGCAAAGTCTTTATGATAAGGTGGATTTTACTGTCTTGGTAGAGTATTTGTGATTTATCTCTAGCCAAATTAAAACTGGAATCCTCTGTGGGGCTGGACTCCCAGAGGGAGACATGTGAGGGAATAGAACATTGGACAGAATATGTGTGCCTGTCCAGACTACAGAAAAGTCCTCCCCCCCCAAAAAAAAAAAAAAAGAAAAAAGAAAAGACCTCCCTATGTGTCTCCAATGACAAGATGCCTGGACTCAGAGGAGGGGAGAGGATGACATTCTTGAAACAAGCAAGTTCCATGCTAATGGTTAGAAGGCTCCATAAAAAGTGGTCTCTGTCTGTCTTGAAGAAGCCAGCTCAAAGAAAGTGTGCCCTCCTTTTCCAGCTCATTATGTGAAAGTAATGGAGTAAAGAAGTGTATGTGGTTTGTGGGTGTGGGGATCAGGGTGGGTGGGGGTGTATGACTGGCCAAGGAAGGTGGTGAGCCAAGAGCATGTGACAATCCAAAGCACCGGAGACCTGCTATCTGACAGAGATGGTAAAGTCGCCACTGTGTCATCAAAAAATGGCTGAAGTTTGTCAACAAGCTAGATTCCTTCCTTCTAGACTCATACAAGCTAGACATCTGATAAAAATCAGGACACATTATAGAAAGAAGTCAAAGGTAATGAGTCTAACTCAGGGAAAAGTTCAAAAGCAAAGCAAAACAAAGTTAGCTTTTGTTCAGATGAAATTATATTACTTTTGTGACTTGACTTATACTCACTCTTCCAGATAATAAAACTCATAGTAGTACAAAAACTGAAACAAAGAAGCTTAAGTTGTCCAGGTTTCACCTTGAGGGGTACTTTTTTTTTCTTCAATTTAAGACTTCTAAGGTTTATAGTTCTGTGAAATCAAAGAACACATTTCTTTCTTTTTTTTTTTGCTTCCAGGGTTATTGCTGGGGCTCATGCGTATACCATGAATCCACTGCTCCCAGCCATTTTTTTTTCTCTTTTGTTGCACTTGTTGTTGTAGCCTTGTTGTGGTTATTATTGTTGTTGATTAGGTCATTTGTTCTTGGATAGGACAGAGAGAAATCGAGAGAGGAGGGGAAGACAGAGAGGCGGAGAGAAAGATAGACACCTGCAGACTTGCTTCATGCCTGTGAAGCGACTCCCCTATAGGTGGGGAGCCAGGGGCTTGAACTGGGATCCTTACGTGGGTCCTTGTGCTTTGCACCAAGTGCACTTAACTCGCTGTGCTACCACCCGACCCCCAGAACACATTTCTTAATGTTACTTAGCATTATAGAGAAACAGCAGATAAAAGGGAAAAGCCAAAATTTTCTCTAAAGCAATTTATCTTGAGAACATCTTATCAAAATGAACAAGAAAAGTTTATATACATATGTGTTTATACACACACACACACACACACACACACACACACAACATACATATATACACACAATAATGCATTGTTGGAAAAGTTGTGACATCTTTTTCTGTTTTTCCATGCAAAAATGTTCACTGATTTTTCAAGAAACCAATTATAGAATTCATTACATATATGTATATGTACATATATGCATATAATAGTACAATCCAATTTCTATGGATATATCTAGACAGATGTGTATATGTAGACTGCTTCAAGTTAAGAAACTAAGCCAAATAATAGTAAGATCCTTGGCCCCCACTGAGACAGGTTTAAACACCAGGCAGCAATTCTACCTAAAAGGGTCTGCTTAGAGAATTCCTTTTTTGCAGGAGAAGATGAGGCATAGTGGGACATCCCAGTGTATGTAAAATCATGGTTTTTATCAGTTCTCTTGACACTTATCACAGCTACAGAGTAAAGCAAGCAGGTTTTGACTTCTGACTAAGCAGTACATACTAAGTTGTCCCAAATACCAATGACTTGGGTAGAAAGATGGCAATGTGAACTAGTTGCTAGTGATCTCTTCTGAGTGGGGAGCCAATAGCCTTCCTTGCTGCTGAAGATGCCAGTGCTGGCCAGCTGGGCCTGAAGACACGGGAGTAGCTAGGGAAACCCAGAAGAGAGATAACAGAGACTATACTCAATAAATATGATAAACTAGGAGGACTGAAATTCAGTAGGAAGAAAAAAACAAGCTTGGAAAAGGGAAGGACAGACAAAACAAAACAAAAAAAAAAAAAAAAAACAGGCCTGTGGGTACTCACAAATGAAAATGGAGTCCAGGAAAATTTAGCCATTTCCTAAGAACTACCATACCAGCTTTCATGGTAGTGGTTGAGTGAGAAGGGAATGCTTGTCCCCACAGCAGTGGTCTCCCCAACTTTGGCCTCTGGGTGAAAGCAAGACTGGGAGTCAGCGGCCTTTCCTTCTGTTGCTGGCTTATAGGGGTTGCTCTGTGACTCTGTTCTGTTTCAGGAGAACCCAGGGTCCTGACAGTGCAGAGACTGGGACAGGTAGGGACTCATGCTGGTAGTAACATTAGGAGGCCCTGAGCTCACTTTTCCCATGGCCACCATGAATTGCCAGCTGCACATAGAGCAAGAAGGAAACCACATCACAGTGGGTGGGAAATGCGGGGACACGATTGGGCCAGAAACACCTTCCCTGGAACACAACTGGGAAAGATTTCTCTTGAAAGGTGCAGGGTTTGAACCTACACTGGTGCATTCACTAACAAAGTTACAAACCCTGAATATAGACCAGGAGCTAAGGGACAGGGTACAAATGCACAGGTATCCATAAGTTAAGAGAAACTATATATCTCAAAGTAAAAGTGCTTAATAGTCTGTTGTGAGTAGACTTAGACCCAGAAAGTCCAGCAAACAAGTAGAAAGATCTAAAGGCACCATAAAGTACCTAATCAAGTATTTACTACTTAGGCCTAAATACCCTCCTCTTCTTCCCCTTACTTCACTTTTCTCCATCACTTTTAAGTCTAACCTCATCAGATAGAGTATAAACTTCAAAAGCTGGATAAGGTCAAGAGACTGGCATACCTTAATGATGGCGTTTTTGCTCAATACCAGGCCACTCGACCATCTGGAACTCTAGTCAGGGAATCCTTGGACTCCTATATACATATATATATATATTATAGGCCTAGATCTCTAGTAGTTCCCTCTCTCCACCATCACTTGTCATTTCCATCAGGGGCATTATGATAAGCCTTATCGTGGGCCTCTCTAGGACCTTTCTCTCACTACAGAGCAGCAATGGTAGGGACTGCTCCACTTTGAAGAGAGGCTGGTCATCTTACTATGCCACTCAAGGAGGACTGGTCCTACCATAGACTGCAAGCTCACACTGACAGGGACTCAGAGGTTACACAGGATCCTGTGATAAATATGAATATATATGGACCCTAGATCAGATAGATTGGGTTAACAGTTAATGGTATTTATTTGGGAGCTACTCTACTCAAATCCAGCTTTCTAGTCCTGTCAATTTTGACATTTTTTTCAGACAATACTTTTAGCCCACTTGTATGTTATCAGGCTCAGGCAAAAATCAAAGTCATTGGCCCCTTGGAACATACCTAAAATAGACTTCCTAGCTTCTTCCCACATAAAGCCCCCTAAGGTCATCCGCTCTATTCTTAACTCTAGGTTCCTGTTTATTAAACATTGTGTCCTGCTTTATATCTTGCCACCTTTCAGCCACTAAGTTGCAGATACTACTAGGATTCCATCCTGACTTCCCTGAGCAGATGATCAATGTGCCCCAAAACTCCACTCATGGGTCCCAAAGTCTCACTTCTCCAGAGCCCTATCCCACTGGGGAAAGATAGAAATAGACTGGGGGTATGAACTGACTTGCCAACATCCATGTCTAGTGAAGAAGCAATTACAGAAGCCTACCTTTTACATCCCATGAAGAATTTTGGTCCATACTCCCAGAGGGATAAGGATACGGAAGTTTCCAATGGAGGGGATGAGACATGGAGTTCTGGTGGTGATGACTATGGAATTGTTATCTTATAATATTGTTAATCATTATTAAATCACAAATAGAAAAAATCTGAAAAAGACTTGCACCTGAGCGATGAGCCTCCCACATATCTATATTTGCAGCCAGCAAGGCTCACCTCCCTGGGACCCATGAGTTTGGAGAGACTCAAGTAATAGCTGCAAGAAAGTCTGAAGGACTTACGGGTGAGACTTATTTGGTTACTTTCTAATGGATCACTGTATTGGGGAAACATTGATTGTAAAGACTCTTGCTGACCCATGTGCCCAGTTTCCCATCTTCTCACATCTGGTGCCAGCTTGCCACTTCCTCCACCATAAGGTGTTTTTTTTTTTTTTTTTTTTTTTTTTTTTTGCCACCATGTTTACTGCTGGGGCTTAGAATCGGCACTAGGAATCCAGCACTCCCTGTGGCTATTTTTAGTCATTTTTTCTTTCTATTATATTTGACAGGAGAGAGGGACCTATAGACCTGCTTCATCACTCATGAAGTGTCCTCCCTGCAGGTGGGAAACAGGAACTCAAGCCCGGGTCCTTGCACATGAAATATGTGCAGATAACTGATGTGTCACCACCTGGACCCTCATAGGATAATTTTTATGTGGTGCTAGGGAAGGACCCCAGGCCTCATTCATGTGTAGCACTCCTAAGTGGTATCTTAGCTTAATTTTCTTTATTCTCTTTGAGAAGGCTAGAGGGATAGAGAGACAGAGACACACCATAGCACTGCCCTACCACCTATAGAGTTGCTCCAGTATTGTCCACAGTACCCCCACGTAGTGCCAGAGATCAAACCCAGGGAGAGCCTTGTGTATGATAAGGCATGCTCTCTACTGGGTGGCTTCCCAGATCAAGAAAGAAACTTTTTTAAAAGTTAGTATTCTTTTTTAAGAAAAATGAAGTAATGCAGAAGACAATGTGGCTGAGAACTAGTTGCAAGGTTGAACATTAAGTGCATCATTTTAGTAATTAACATTCCAGATGGAAGAACAGTTTTATATTCTTATTCATATTTTCCAAAGGCTCAGAGACATTTGGTAAACTGTTTCCTGACTTCCTGTCATCACTAGCTTGATCCCAAAGCACCACACATGGCAGCACTTCAATTAGGCATGGGGTCCAGGTGGTATTTTCATTTTTTTACATAAAGTTTTCCTCTTCAACCAGAATTCACAGCCAGTGCACTATGAATGGGTTTTAGGTGTGACCAAATGTTTGCTCTCCTCAGCCCTCAGGGTTGCTGATCCCTGTCCCGTTTTTTTTTTTTTTTCCATTGTTGTTGATTTTTGCTTTTGCAGGGGTCCACAAACTCCTATGTGATCCTGAAAAGAGTCCTGAGTACAGCACAAATGTGAGAGAGACTGTTCTGAGATCTGTCGTGGTGTGATAGGCTAGGTGTGGCTTGGGAGCACCTGCCTTAAGACACAGGTGAGCTGCCTGTAGGCCCCAACTGCCCAAATCACAGAACTCTTTGAACTTGCCCTTGGAGGATGGCCAGGCCCTGGGAAGCATCTCCATCTGGCCCACAGCAGGCTGTAGGCCTCTTCTTTCTCCCTCAACCCCCTACACTCTTCTCTTTCTTCTTTTTCAGAGTTGAACTATTTAACACGATGTTTGAAGGCTTGCCTGGCTGCCTGGTGGAGATTCAGAGTTGCCATGGCAATGTGGCCTGTTTCTCCAAATTAGGACATATTCCTGCTGCTTTTTCTTTTTTTTTTTCTTTCTTTCTTTTTTTTTTTTTTTTGTTAATGTGGTCTGTTTTCTCTCTCAACCAACTCCTTTGCTTCCTTAAATCCTTCCCCCAGAATGCTAATTTGAGTCCCAGTCCCCAGAGCTGGGTGGCACAGCCTTTTGAGGACTTTCCAAGGTTCTCGCCCACCTCCCCAATTCCCACTCCCACTCTGTTCTTCCATGTGGGGCTATGCAGTGGAGGTAGCCTCAAAGCCCTTTCTACTGGGGGTGGGAGTAGCTGGGCTGGCTGCTCTTCTGTCCAGGTGGGGCTCAGAGTAAGCGAGTATCTGCTGTGAATGGGAAGAGGTGAGGCAGAGAGGGCTGCAGCTGGGACATTAAGCATAGGATCTCAGACACATCCTCCTTTCAGGGATAGCTCACACAATGAACAGGTGTCAGGATGAACCAAAGCTCACACACCTTGTCTTCTCCCTTTCACTTTTTTGGATCCTAGGAAGTATGAACTTCAAATCAAGACAGTTCTCTGAGAGTCAGGACAGAAATAAGTCAGTGCTTAAGTGCACGCGGTGGGGGTGGAAACATCCTTTCCCTTCAGGATTACATCTGATGTGGAGATGGTGGCTAGCTCTAGAGTCTGTGATGTAATGGGACAGAGAAAGGGAGAGGTGAGGCAGATTGCACTTTTCTGTCATTCCTGGTCCTCTGACCTTGGCACATGAAGGGCATTAGAAAAAAATCTTTCTGGCCCTAGGTTAGAGCACAGGTGCATCAAGTAACCTGCACATGAGCAGGTAAAATTCCCATGCCTGGGGCCCTTCTGCTGTAGATCTGATGTCATTTTTCTTGTGAGGTTTATTTTAAAGCTTTCCCAAGGATGCTAGTGGCTAACAGTAACTGAAGCTCACTGGTGATTGCTTTTGGAAGGAGGGATCTCAGCTTCTACAATTTTGCTGTTAAGCAGCCATTTGAGATTTAGTTAGAGCCAGCCACTCTCTCCTTCCCTGCATATCCCATTTAGACAACACAAGGGCCTGGTGAAACATGGCCTGTCTTTGACCCCTGAAAGGGGTGAAGGGAAAGCATCAACACAATTAACTGGGTACACGGGCGGGAGCTGTCACAGCAGGTCTAGCAACAGACAGGGTAACAAGATAGGGACCCTGGCAATGTCAGGGGTTGCTAGTGTGAGGCCGAAAAGAGGGAAAGAGTGTGCTGTGGAGGTCACACTTGTGTCAAAGCGGATGTTCTCAGTGGTAAGCCTGAAAGGAACATGACATGGCACTTTGCTTGACCTACAGTGCTGATGGAACTTCCCATGGAGGGTTTCTTCTAGACCTAGACATTAGCAGTTAGGCCGTGCTTTCACCTTCCCTCCTTTTCCTGCCTTGGCCTGTGGATGGGGGAGCACAAGTAAAGCAAAAGACAGCAGGTCTTCTAATCACAGTTGAGCTCACACTCAGGAGACATCAATACCACCATTTTCTCCCTCTGTGTGTTCTATAAGGGAGGAATCATGGGATTGTAGGCAGGATCTGTTACCTGCTTTGTCCCTAGCAAGGCCTGATACTATGGAGAGTCAGTCCCTTTATCTTCTGGGATATATCTTTGTGTATGTGTAATGGAGCTGGAATTGGTGAGACTGGGTGGTAGGGCCTCTTCAGTTGCTAAAATGTTCTTGTCATCTGTTTGACTTTTACCTGCCACTTGCTAAAAGTTACCTATCAAAAGGCAATATAGTGACAGGCCCATCTTAGTCCCCGATTAAAAATAAGCCACAGGAGAGGAACTGAGAATTTAGAGTATCACAGACTCAGGGGTCATTCAGGAACACTAATCAGCACATAACTGAATTTATAGCAGAACACATTTTCTGTTAGCCAGAAGAACCAGATTTAGGAGTCGGGAGAAAGCAATAGAGTAAAACCAGGATAAGAAAAAGGTAAAACATTTGTGGAGACAAGAGAGGAAGACAGTTCTGAGGGTTGTAATGACTGTCCTCAGGCAGGCTTAGTGTGGTTGTTCCTTTGCACAAGTGTCTAACAACTCTTACATGTTCCCATTACAACTCTGAAAGAGTTGAATGAAACTGTGAGCTGTCTCACTGACAAGCCATCTTCTAAGTTCAGATTTATGATACACTCAAGTGCCAATCCAGGTTCACATCTCCCATCTACTTTCATTTCAAGAGACAATAGTTTTCAATACCATGACACATGCCAAGAATAGAGCTAGGCAGCTTGCAATCACAAAATAACTACACCTTTATCAGTGGTCATTTATGTACCACATGGCAGACCACACATTTTCACTCTGTCTCATTTGTTCTCCCTCCTATTTATTCAGTAATTTTTCTTCTTCTTTTTAAACTTCTTTATTGGGGAATTAATGTTTTATATTCAACAGTAAATGCAATCGTTTGAATTCAGTAATTTTTCTTCTGGGCATGTGTTACAGATCTTCTAGACACTGGAGTTGCAGTAGAATGAAAGTAAGTTACCGTCTTCATGTAGGTAGCATGTACATGGAGTCATTAAATAATCATGGGTAAATCTAAAGTTCCAGCTCTGGTGTTAGGAATGTGAGGTACATGGTATTTAGAGGCAGCTACCTCATCAGGGAAGGTAAATATTGCCAGTTGAGGCCCAAGGGTGGAAAACGCATCCCAGGTAGAGGGAGAAGCTCATGCAGTAGCCATATTATCAGAAGGCTCAAAGTCAAATATAAGAATCTAAAAAAGACTGTTGTGACTGGACCTATGCAGTCAAGAATGCAAGTCACTGTAGCACAAGTCAGTAGGTGATCACTGGACAGTTTGTGAGGGAGAGACCATACCCACGGGGAGCAGTAATGAAGCTCTTCAGGAAAACTCACTTGAGCAAATCAAAATTTTATCTTTGGGTCACAGGGATAGCTTAGCTTTAGAGCAGGATTTTCATGGCCGAGGCTCTAGAAGACTTAGGTTTGATCCCCGGCATCATCATCTGTCAGAACTAAGCAGTGCTCTAATCACTTTCTTCTTTCTCTACTTTTCTCTAACAAAAATAAATATTTTTGAAGATTATTTAAATACAAAATGCAAGAAGAAAGTGTTCTCTTTGGAGGAGCCTTGAAGGTGAAGTTGACTTTCTGTAAATGGAGGTGGGACAGAGGGCAGTGGGCCATGGATGAGCAGAGGTTGCTTGGCCAAGTATGCCCAGGAGGGGCAGTGGATAGCCACTTAGGCAAGTGTGGGCCAGTAAGACTGGGTGATAAGGTGGGTGATTAAGTTGAGGGGGGGGACTGGTTACATTCTTTGCAGTACATTCTCAACCCTGCCTAAGAATACAGAATGCTCTGCTCAACTTCACTGACAAAAAATTCAAATTCAAATAATAATGAGATACTCTATCTGTCAGAGTGACTTTTTAAAATTAAAATAGTGTTGGTGACTGTGAGGGAAATAAACACTCAAATTCATGGTAAAAGTAATAAATTGGATTGACCTTTGTAGAAGATAGTTCAGCAGTAAATATCTTAAAAATATGTACACCCAAGGAGCTGCGCAGGTTAAGCACACATGGCACGAAGCACAAGGACCAGTGTAAGGATCTCGGTTCAAGCCCCCGGCTCCCCACCTGCAGGGGAGTCACTCAGCAGGGGGTGAAGCAGGTCTGCAGGTGTCTCTCTCTCTGTCTTCCCCTCCTCTCTCCATTTCTTTGTCCTATCCAACAACGACAGCAATAACAATGACAACAATAAACAAGAGCAACAAAGGGAAAAAATAAAAAATATTAAAAAAAAATGTTTTGTAAATATGTATACCCATTATAGCTATTCAACTTACAGCAACTGAGCCTGTAAATGCAGAAATAGGTATCAGAGAGAATGTCAGCAGAACATTATTTGTTGAATACCACACGAGTTGATCCTGCACTGCCTTTCTGTCTTTTCTATAACTCAATCTCCATGAAATACCAAGGAATTTACAAACTTAGGAAGGAGCTACAGGAGGAAAACTGGAACCATTTCTTTGTATCAAAATTAAACATGCAAAGGCAGCAGATCAGAGGATCAGAGGGGTGAGAGCAGGGAGGGATGGGGAAAATAGAAAATGGGGAGGAAAGGGAGAGAAAAGTCACAAGTCCTTTAACAGACTTTAAACATAAAATTCCACTTAGAACAAAGCCTGGAGCCCAGCCAGATGTGGCAAAACAGTGTGGACCAACTGACATTCCCTTGGGTGCTTCCTTGAGACAAACAGATCCAGAGGGTCCCACATCTGAAGCACCCCCAAGCCACTGGAACACAAGGCTCTAGCAGTTTTTCTTGCCAAACTCATTCTTCCTATCTTACTTTTCTAGTTCTTTTTCATTGCTCTGTTGAATTAACCTGGGCCATAATTGGATTATCTACACACTGTTTCATCACATTAGTTTAATGGCCTCTTGCAGTTACAATGCCAACCTTTTGGCCACCTGCATAAACTCCCCTTCCTGCAAGATTTCTACCTGTCCCTCTTCCCCTGAGTTGCTCCACCTCCTCTCCAGTCACATATTCAAGAATTAACAGGATCATAGCACTCATTCAGCCAGTAGTCACTGAATAAGTATAATGGGAAGATTTCTTACATGGCCTCGGAGCTTTGTAACAGGCAAGAGGAGGGGAAAGGTGAGGCTGGAGAGGGCAGCTGTTTGCTCCAGAGCACTGCCAGACCAGTGCACTCTTGACAGCTTGTTAACAGAAGATGCATAAAGCCATCTTTTCCCCATGCCATGTCATTCCCAGAGCCCCACCACACAATGCTCATCTCCAATGACAATGTGACTTTCTTGGAAGCACAGCTCTAAGGAGCTCATCAAGACCGGAGTCACTTAGTTTTATAGCCAACCTTTACACCCACCTCGTCTGCCATTGTGGCAGAAACAGTGCCATCAGGGACCATGTTCTTTACAATACTGGTCACTTTGGGGTGAAGTCAGCCCCAGAACTGGGGGACAGGTGTGTGCATAAAGTAGAGTGGATCTATGAGAGAGATGGCCATGAATCCAGTGATTTCTACAGTAGCATGACAGGCTGTACCTCCACTGTTTAAAAGTTTCTACATGGTAGTATGCACAACTGGCCACAAAACTCTGGACAAAGTTTAAAGGCTAAGTAGTAGCTGGGTAAGGGGGACAAGTGGTGGTGGTACACTCAGTTAAATGCACATATTACCAGGTGCAAGGCCCTGGGTTTAAACCCCTAGCCCTCACCTGCATGGGGGGGGGCTTCACTGTCTAGCTCCTCCTCCACTCTCAATCTCCCTCCCTCTGCCCTATCAAATATATATATATATATATTCCTATATATAATATATATTTATATATAATATAATATATATATATATATATTTTTTTTTTTTTTTTTGCCTCCAGGGTTATTGCTGGGGCTCAGTGCCTGCACTACAAACCCACTGCTCCTGGAAGCCATTTTTTTCCCATTTTGTTGCCCTTGTTATTGCCTTGTTGTCATTATTGTTGCCATTGATGTTGTTGTTGGATATGACAGAAGAAATCGAGAGAGGAGGGGAAGACAGAGAGGGGGAAAGGCCTGCTTCACCATTTGCGTAACAACCCCCCTGCAGGTGGGGAGCAGGGGGCTTGAACCGGGATCGAGCCAGTCTTGCACTTTGCGCCATATGTGCTTAACCTGCTGTACTACCACCCAACCCCCTAAATAATAATTCTTAAACACAAAGAGGAAATATATGAACGTCGAGAATGGTGAATTCATCATGTAGGTACTCAGCAATAGCCCAGGTGCCAATAAATAAATAAATTATTAAATAAGATGAAATAAAAATAAAGTGAGAACAATGGGTCTCTAGAGCAGTTTTACTATGAGTCACAGACTATTCTGATTGGGCCTAGAAATGTTTCCAGATGGTGGAAATTGTTTTAAGCACGTGAAATCCAACCACTATCGCCACGCATACAGTTGCTGTGATGAAAGCGCTAAGTTCTCAACTCCTCTGAAGCGGAACAGGAACGTGAATAGCGTGAATAGAGTGCATACAGCTTAATGCAGCACATTCATCTGTGTTAGTGCACTGTCACCATTACGTCACCCGTTGTTATTTTATGGACTTTGGCTCAGGAGTCAAGTGATCTGTCCAAGGGCGCACCATCAGGCAGAGGTAAGCGGAAGACCGAGGTGTCAGAGAAAAGTCTTATGACCACATGTCTTAGATTTATGCCTTTGTCATCCACAGTCCTCAGGGAAACCAGGACAAGCACAAGAAAAGCCCTTGAACCTGGACTACTGAAAGCCACCAACATCATCAATTGAGTACTAAAAAATCTTCTATGACCATAAACCAGGTCAAAGCTTGATATTATTGAAGGGATCAGAACAGCTCAGTCAGTGAACATCAAAATATCCATAATAGAAGGTCTGCAGATATGTCTATTGCTTTTCCTTAGAAACTGGAATGTGTTTGAATGTGAACCTGTTAGTGGTAGGTAATGGTCCTCTCCTCTTAGCTAGAGGAAGAATACCCTTCTGCAGCAAAGGACTGAACCACTTGGAGCTCAGACTGGAAGGTATGTTCACAGCTTTTCTAAGAAGACCAGCATAGTGCAGTGCTCTATTTCTTTCTATATCTCTCAGTTCTGTCCCACCTCACCTTCCCATATCAACAGCTTTGCTCCTGCTGAAAACTGCTGGTTCTGTAAGAATCAAGGCATACTAGAAGCATCCAGCTGAAAGGGTATTCAAGGTCATCTAACTGAAATGGGAGGGGGCAGTAAGAAAGATTTCAGAGCTGAGAAAAGTACGTTTGATTTTTACTCTGTGTTAGGAAGCAGAATGATTGAATATATCAGTGCAGAAGAAATCTTATGATTAGGAACTGAAAATACCTGGTTCATATTCCAGTGGGATCTCTTACTCCATGTGTATCCCTGGCCATCATGTACCCCCCTCTGGCTTTTGAGTTCTCCCATAGCAAACTAGGGAGCTAATGTTTATTTCACAGGCTGAAAGCAAATTCAAAGTGATATCATTAAAGTAATCTGATAAATAGAAATCATTAAGGTAATCTGGTGATTCAGTAAGTACTATAATCAAATGCAATAAAATAAAATACAAAGCACTCAGTAAAGTATGTGTTCTGTTTAAGCTAGGTCACTTTCTACTTTTCAAAGTCCAAACTGCACTGAAGTATTTCTTTGTGCACTTGGTCTTTAGGACCAGAGAGATAGCTCACCCAGTAGGAAACATACGTTGCTAAACATGAGGCTCAGGTTAGAGTCCAAACATCATACAATGGAGGAGATCTGATGCTGTGCTGTTTCTCTCTGTCTCTGTCTATCTGAGAGAAACAAAGAGGTCTGGAGGGGTGAAACTTGCATGTACAAAATCCTGACTCCACAAAGACAACAATAAATTTAAAATAAGAAAAAAAATCTAAATAATACTAATGGCTGCTTTTATCAGATATGCTACATCTCCTGGGGGTTTTACCTATCTTCTCTTGAATCTTGGATTTTTGTGCTAATTATTTTTTACACATTTCTAAAAAGCAAATGTGTGAGCAATCTCTTCAGCCTGAACCGGGGGTAGGAGGGTACAGGGCATATTGGTTAGAAGCAAGAAGTGCAGGAGAACCATTCCTCATACAAGGATGACATAATGCCTATTCTGTACATTTTATTAAGTAACATGGTTCTCTTTTTAGCAGGCATTGGAGTGGCATGAGATACCTATATCAATGAGTTGATGTAGTGTTTAAGCAAAGAAGCACAACTTTCTTGGCATAAGCACCATATATGTGGGCAAATGTATACTTTCTTCTTAACACAAATAACTTGGCAAGTCCCAAATGACAAGATTCTCACCTTCTGGGTAAGGAAACAGACCTGAATGAAGAAGAGACATGAAGAAGAGAGCATATGCCAGTTGGGAGATGGAGCCAGAACCCTGACCCAGGATGTGTAGCTTGCACAGTGAGCTCTTTCTCTCAGAACACAATTCTGAAATAACCTTTTAGCTAGAAAGTTGTGACCAGTTTTTATTCTCTTGGATTACTAATGAATATATCACACAAGACAGAAAACAAAAAGCCCATTGAAGTCAAGACAGAGTCCATCGATTACTCCACTGAGCCCCGAGCCTCATCAGTCAGTCACTGAAGGAGATTATGGTCCACCCAGAGACTCTATGCATGCTCCTGGGTGCACTGAAATTTCTGAGCAGTGCCCCCACCCTGTCAGACTCCAGACCAGCAGTTTGGGGAATGCATTTGGCTCCACAGTTCTTAGAAGTAATTTTCTTGGTAACACTGCCTCTGGCAATAATATCTGCACCAGTGCTTTCCAAACATGGGTTCATGGATCAATGACAACCTACAATAAAAGTTATCACTGGCCCACAGAGAAAAATAAGAACAATGTGGTAGTTGTTGATACAGCTAAGTGTAATGAGCAGGAAGGACTGTCCCTTATTTAGAGATCATGCATTTCCCCCATGTTTTTTTTTTTTCTTTTACCTTGTATTTCCTCTCTTCTAAAAACAGTTCAATATGAGGTCCAGGATGGGGCACAGTGGATGAAGTGCTGGACCCCAAAGCATGAGATCCTGAGTTTGATTCTGAGAAATGTACTTTATTTCTCATAAATAAATACATCTTTAAAAAATTATGTGGCAACTATATAGTAGGAGGTGGGGGATAAAAAAGAATACAAGATGCAGACATAAGATAAGTTCTGAAGACTTAAGTAATTAAGTAATGTGATGCACTTGAAATATGCTAAAAAGCATAGATTTCATTTGTTATCAAGCACACAAACATGGAAACTATGTGAAGCAATGGATACATTAATTAGCTTGATTGTGATTATCACTTCACACTGCACATGGATAGCAAAATTTCAGGTTGTACACTATAAATACGTACAATTTTGTCAATCATGTCTCCATAAAAATAGTAACAAAAAGGAAATATGGTATAGGATTTTAAATATATTAATTTAATTGGAGAAATGAAATTCACTTTGAAATATCAAGCTACTATAACCATTATTATTAAATAATACTTAGCTCGCAAACCAAAAAGCCAAGAGACCTCTAATCATCAGAAGATGGAAGGTGCTTGCCTGGCAGCACTGAAGTTTTTAACAAGATGGGAGTACTCTGGACAAAAGTGGAAGTGTGGGGAGAGTCTAGCCCCACAGAGGTCAGGGGAGACTAAGGGATTCAGAAGCCACACTCCATTACACCCTCTCCACTGGCTAGCTGGTAGGCTCAATCATCTGTGATTTTCATGACGGCATATTTGGCTTATTTTTTTTTTTAACTCAGCTAGTATTTGTGGGGTGACTACTACAAAGTGCCAGTTTCTTTACCAGCAGTTACTATCTGCATAATTTTCTTAGCCCTGTGAGGCTAGCTTTTGGAGATCAGTAGTTCATGGTGATGATGCCTCTTACCAATAACTACTGCTAAAATTCTTCATGATGGTTTCCCAGGTCTTAAATTTGTCTAACTTGATCCTTTAATTTCTATGCCATTTTCTCCTTTAGTGAAGCATTCTGCTAGTTACTATGGATTAAAATCCTATTTAATCCCATCTATTTCGCCAACTTCACTACAAATCACTCAAGTTTAACACACAATGGGCACATTTTCATTTTGAGTACATGTATCCTAGATCATAAGTTAGTTTGATGAAATCATCAAAATATTGATAAGAAAGGCAACTTCTACTGTTCATTATGGAAATAAGGTGAAAGTGAGATCTTAAGACGTGTTAGATTTTCACCAGCAAAAAAATAAATAAGAACTATAATGATATATCATAGAAAATTCTCAGGAGCCAGGCAGTAACCTATGCCCTGTTAAGTGCACAAATCACCATGCATAAGCACCTAGGCTCAAGCCTCCACTCTTCACCTACAGGGAAGGTGCTTCATGAGCAGCGAAGCATTCTGCAGGTATCTATCTTTCTCCCCTTCTTCCCCTCTCAGTTTTTCTCTGTCCTGTAAAGTAAAATAGAAAGAAAAAATTGGCCACCAGGAGCAGTGGATTCACAGTGCTGGCACTGAGCCTTAGTGATAACCCTGATGGCAATAAAAAATAAATGAACAGTGGTCCGGGCAGTGGCGCAGTGGATAAAGCACTGGATTCTCAAGCATGAGGTCCCAAGTTCAATCCCTGGCAGCACATGTACCAGAGTCATGTGTGGTTCTTTCTCTCTCTCTGCCTTTCTCATGAATAAATGAATAAATTCTTTTAAAAATAAATAAACCAGAAAATTCGTATACATAGCAAGTATTGCATAAATGTTAATCATCTTCCCCTCCCAACTCCTCCTCTGATTAGGTGTTGGCCAGCATACTGGGGTGGTCTCTCTCTTTTTATGGAAATCTATTGTTGGTATAATGCAGCTTTTAAAAAAGAAAACATAGTATCTAACTGAACCATAGAGAATCACCTTGAACACTGTTTCACTACTCACTGTTATTTATGTTCTTTCTCTCCTCCCTCTCTCTCTCTCTCTGCCTCCCTCTGTCCCCTGAATTACATCAGATTGCTGATCATGAAATATTTACCTTCTAGCCAACTATATTCACATCAAATACTGCAAGGTGTCACTCACACTGAATCTAGCTTTAAAATGCTTCCAATTATTTGTGGATGATTAAATCAAAAGCTTCTTCAAAGTTTATAAAGATTAAATACATTCTTCTCTTAAAATGTCTGCACCTTCAGCCTTTTGTGGCATATTAAACCAGGGTGACAGAACTTTTAGGAGTACTGGGAAGAGCTACTGGAAGGTGAACACTATTTAATACAAAGAATGTCTCCTAGCTGATAAATATTCCATAGCCAGAGGACATCGATTAGGCCTAAAAGCACCAACATCTCAAAAGCCATACCAAAGTATCTGTTTTTGAAAAGATATTTTTTAAATAGAAATTGCAAATCTATCAAGATCCTATCATTTGCTAGATCCAATTCAAGTTAGATTTATGAAACTGGTTTGCAACACATTCTCTGAAACATGCTATGCATTTGCTGCCTCCATATCTCTTTCTATTTGTGCCTATGTCCTCTATTTACCCTGTGGAGTGAAAAGTGATCTTTAAAATCCATGGTAAAGCCAATGTTATCAAAATATATTCTAGTCTACAGTCAACAGCTGTAGGGTAGGCCAGAAACCTAGTACATTTTCTCCTCATTATCACCTCAGTGAGAGTCCCTTGCCAGATCTGGCTAGGAGGCTTGTATCTGACAAAACTTAATGAAGTGTTAATGAAGGGGGAAAGGCCTAGCCCATTCTGGGCTTTGCTCAGAACAGGTTTAAGTGAATGCTGGTAAAAAGATTTTTTTAAATTTTATTTACTACAGTGTAAAAAGATTTCATAGTGCCTCTTTCCCCACCCTCAAAGAAGACAGGTTGTAGCCTTACATTTACTAGTTTTGCTTGATAGCTGATACCTTCTGTTCCCTCATGTTGAGTTTTAACCCTCATGTTGAGTTTGAACCCTTAATTTTAAAATTCCTCCACAGGTTAACTTAAACTTTCCATCCTAGATACTATCCAACCTCCCTAATACTATGTCTCAATCCCTCTGCATAATGACTTAAAATACTCATGCCTTTTCATCTTCCTATATGGAACTTCTTGATCTTTTCATGTCCTGTCTAAACTTATCACACAACTTAAATCTCATCAGCCAAGGTCTACAAAGAATTCCCATGGCCAACCCTCTGCCTTAGTGCTCTGTACTGAGCTGGCACTGCAGGTTGCCTCTTGTCAACAAATGCTCTCCAGAGTGGCTTCCTGGTTCATTTCTCTGTAGACTCTAAACTGAAGGTCAGAAGACCTAGATTGTAGTCCTAGACCCTTCTTATAATGTGTCTGATACATCAATGAACTTCATGGAGTTTTAGTTTTGTTCTTTGAAAAAGAGATGGCCAGAATAGTTCTCATTTTTCAGACAGACAACACCAGGGTATTTCCCATCTTACACTCTGTTGATTCAAATTTATACAAAGTACCCAAATTCACTTAGGAAGCTGTGAGATGCTACAAGGTGTAATATTATATGTGTGTACATACATATATGTATGTATATTTAACCTCCAATCACATATACTATGAAGTTTCTTGCTGGTCTTTCTACTCCTTTCCAGTATGAACACACAGCTACACAAAAATTTCTGAGCATATTGAGTCCTTCCTTCCTAGGTATCTCAGAGGGATGCTTCACGATGAGATGTGAAAGGGGTAATGTCACAGCACCATGTTGGTAGGGAAGGAAGACAAATGTAGAACTTGCAGATAGTTAGGGGACATTAGTTTCACAAGCATTCTTTAATCTCTAAAGAGCCTCGACCAGATAAAATTTATCTTACCTAAAGTTGCTCTCCATCTGCCTTACTATGATTATTGCAAATTCACACAACTCCCAATACACAGGTTTTTCTACCATACATAGTCCAAAGATTTATTCAGTGACATTTACTTTTCTCAATATCTTGCTGATCCACTAATGCACTTTTAATCTATCACCTCAGAGCACATGTGGCACAAACCTGAGGGGACCAGGATGCACTCCCCCCTTCCTAATTTCAATTTGGCCTTTTCCTATAATGTATAGTCCTTAGTGGGGAAAGGCATTGATTCCTTCTGTCATGCTGCCTATTGGCTGTGCTACCAGACAAGGTGATGTTTATTAAGGTAAACACTAGCCTAGTAATATGGAAAATGAGGTGACCTTCAGGAGAGAGCTGTAGCATGACCCCTGGACAGGTACTTACTTCATCTTTCTTGGGCAAATCCTCAGCAATGAAATAAGTGCATTACACTCAATGAGATTCGTGTTGGACTGGATGGTCTTTGACCCACTGCCCCAAAGTCAGGAGTTAATGCATATTTCTGCCCAGGAGTAAGGACTGGAGTGAATGGACTAGGAAGAGAAAGGGGTGCCCCTTTCTTGGGAATTTCCTTGTCTTTCTTCACTATAAGCAAAGAGCTACACTCATGTCTCCCTCAAAGTCAGTCAGAAAGGGAGCTATTAAACTCACCAGTAGACATGTATTCTCCTATTTTTCCACTTCCTTTCATCATCTCTGTTGATGTTACCTTTATTCATGCTGAGTGCTATATCTTCACTCAGCTGAAATTTTATCAACCAAGGTCTACGTAGAATTTAACCCTCTTACCTTCTGCTAAGCTCACAAGTACTGAGCTGACACCACTGGTTGCTTATTGTTAGTACACACTCTTCAGTGTGGCTCACATGGCTCCTTCCTGCATGAAGAAACAACCTCCATACAAATGCTAACCTCTCTTTTAATGAACTTTCTCTACTCATAAACGTTCTGTCAGAAACTTCAAGAATGAATTATCGGCCTGGTTTTTGAAGCTCACTACTGCAAATTTCTCATGATAGCCTCCGAGCTCTTCAAATTCAGTCTTTCCCATCTTGTTGCTTTGCTTCTTCCTCCTTTAGTGAAACCTGTGTGTTATAAAACCCATTTACTTCATTTTGCAGATGAAACAAGTGAGACTAATAATGATTAAGGGACTTGACCAGTCAAATAGCTATGGTTGGTTATAAAGCAATGGTCAGAACTGGGTCTCCTGACCCTTAGCTCAGTCTAAGCTCCTTCCACTATAATCCTGACTGCCACCAAATGAGTATTTCCACTCAAGCCAGTTGAGAATACAGAGGGAAAAAATTTCACTTACACCGTCAAAAATAAGCAGTATCCACTATCTGGCCTCTATGGTCTAAAATGTTTTTGCAAAATTATCCTCAGTTATTATCCTCTGATTCCAGTGTTGGGGGCTATTCTGAGGTATTTGTAATAACTTACTGTGGTTTTCTCGAGTCCTCTGACAAGTGAGATACAATCAACTATAATTTCTTTTTAACTGCCTCCCCACTTCATACTTCCCTTCCCCTCACATTTGTTGTGCCTGCTGGCATGCTCCACTACCACCACCACCGGCTAGCTCAGATCACTGTTAGGATTTATGTAAAAAAAAAAAAAGCAATTAAATCCGTGATTATTCTCCCATGATTCTAAATAAATAAGGACTGCACATTCTCTCCAAAACCACAAAGGGGCCCCAAGCAGTGAATGACAGGGAAAATGGACTAGAAACAAGTAAGTGGAAGTTCAATGATAATGACAAAGAAAGCAAGCGAGGGCCATGAACATGATGGGTAGGGAAAATGGAGAGAAACACAAAGCACTGAGGAGAAGCATAAGAGGGGAGGTTCTGGAGACACTGGTTAAAAAATAAAAAGAGGAAGCAGGGCAGTACCACAGCAGGTTAAACACAGGTGGCGCAAAGTGCAAGGACCTGTATGAAGATCCTGGTTCAAGCCCCGGCTCCCCACCTGCAGGGGAGTTGCTTCACAGGCAGTGAAGCAGGTCTGCAGGTGTCTATCTTTCTCTCCCCCTTCCTCTGTGTTCCCCTGCTCTCTCTATTACTCTGTCCTATCCAACAATGATGACAATAACTACATCAATAAAAAAACAAGGACAACAAAAGGGAATACATAAATAAGTATTTAAAAATAATAGTAAAATAAAATAAAAAGAGGGGGTTGGTGGTAGCACAGCAGGTTAAGCATACATGGAGCGCAAGGACCAGAGTAAGAATCCCGGTTCAAGCCCCTGGTTCCCCACCTGAAGGGGGGTTGCCTCATAAGAATTGAAACAGGTCCACAGGTGTCTATCTTTCTCTCTCCCTCTGTCTCCCCTCATCTCTTGATTTCTCTGTCCTATACAACAACAACATCAATGGCAACAATAACAACAACAAGGGCAAAAAAATGGGAAAAAAATGGCCTCTAGGAAAAGTGGATTTGTAGTGCAGGCACCAAGCCCCAGCAATAACCCTGGAGGCAAAAAAGAAAAAAAAGAGAGAGAAAAAAAAGAAATACATTAATTAAAAGATAAAATGGAAAGCAGTATTATAGATTATTCCTAGTGAGATGAGAATATAGACAGAGGGTATAATAGATGCCACACGCATGTTGCAAATGTTACTGGCATCCCTGATTCACTGCTGAGGCACAGAAAAGTTAGCTAGACTAAGGTCATTGACCAATCAGGAAGAAATAGGGGCTCAGCATTCAGATCTGTCTAGGGCTGAGTTCTGGGTATGATATTGAGCACAAGCTCTTTTAATACTTTGAAAAATGTGATTATATTGTGATCTCAAAATTTAAAACTTTCACTAAAAATATATGTATCTATAAAGCCATTACTAGTATTTCATTAAATAAGTGGATCAATTGGTTTAGCCAGACCCCTGTGAACATGTGCATGGAATCATCTGTCTTGAAATGAAGAGAGCTAGCAGAGTTCTACAGAGAAACGGCAGATATCCTTGGCTGGACTCATTCAATGCCTAGTTTAACCAACTGAGTCAACTTGCCACAGACTGTAAAACAAATGTCTGACAGCTCTGCAAGTCCAGGACAGATCACCTGGGAACTTTAAACTATGCCAGGTCCAGAGACAAGCCATTGAGGGAGCTGGGCACTGACAGGATGAAGCATGAAGATGGCTGCATGCACCACATAAAGCACAAGTCACGTGGAAGAGTGGGTCACAGGAGACAGGGGTGAGGACAAGGTGAGGGAAGGACAGAGCAGCCTGAACCAGAAATGAGACCATCGGGGGGAGGAGGAAAGGAGGACATAGAGATAGAGAAGTCAGAGAATCCAAAAGAGGGAAAACAAAAGTAGGGTCCCAACACAAACAAGGTAGGAGTTGAGTTAAACACAGACAGGTTATAAGTGTCTGGGTACTGTAAAAGGCAGCCAAGAGTTCCTAGTGCAGAAGGCAGGATGTGAGCCCTCTCTGTAGTATGGACAATTAAAAATGGTCAACAAATCCTCTAAGTTCATCCATTAAACTGGGCTCCTACTTCTGCTTGACTCCTCTCCTACTTCCTAATCAATTCCCTTGAAAGGCCTTCAGCATTATATTTGGCAAGTTTTCCAAGGCTACATGATGGGTTCTGTCCTGTCTGTCCCCTGTTGGGTCCGGGACATAACACCCTTCCTGGTGCCTGTCCCTCAATGTTTGTATGTAGGAAAGTTTCCCTGCAACATCCAGCATCCTGTTAACAACTAGTGATATTCACTGTGAGTATCATGATTTCTAAGAATTAAGACTCTTTCCAATATGTATTTCTCTTAGGGTCCAACATGGTGTGTGAAATTACACTAACACACATTTCTTCCTCTGACTCAAATATTAACACCCATGGAAATGGTCACACATCCCTCGCTTTTTCTGATTTGTACCCTGACAATGACTTCATTTTATAGACCTGCTGCTTATTTTAGAAGGAAATGGGGACCTCTCAGAGCATGTATTGGACATACATGGTGAACAGGCCTAGCACTGTGATAGGGAGTCTTGGAGAAGCCACAGCTGTAGGGGCAGAGAAGGGAGTCATCGAGGTGTCCAGGAGACGGAATAAGGGTAAAGGGTGACTAAAGAAGGTGTCAGCTATTGCAAGAGGAAAAGAACATTCAGGAATAAAGTGAAAAACAACTGCTGAAACAGAAATCCTTTTCCCTAAGACTAGCCATCCAGAATCAGGGTGACACCGGAGACTATAGTTGATACCTGGAAGTCCTCTAAATACCAAAATGAACCCTACCTGAGTCCTAATGTTACCTCCCTGCAGACAGGAAACCAGGGCCAGATACTTCTAAGTCTGAGAAGCATTAAAAAGCCCCTTCTGTAATGACTGTGGTGACAGGGAGATCTCTACCAGATGAAAGCAAGCCCAAGAGTAGAATCCACCAAGAGAGGGAGAAGCAGAGAAAGTCTGCATCTGTCTGACCTTCTTACCACTTAAGAGACTGATCTCCAGGAGATCTACAATGACACCAGGAGCTACTTATAGCACTATGAATTCTCCCTTTGGTTGGCCATTCACCCTTCTTGGGCACAGGAACTTCAGGAGGTAAAGAGAGAACTTCCAGACCTCAAATACCACATGGCTTTGCTTAGCAGTTAGTTACTGGTGTGCCTCAGAGAGCAATAGTGCTCAGAGACCACAGCATTCATCAGAAAACTTTTGCCATCTCTCCATTTCATCTAATGCAGTTCCCTGGATAGGTGGTATTGCCAATGAGCTATACAAGAAGTGGGCCTCCAGCCACCCTCTTCCTTCTAGCCTTCAGAGCAGCCCTACTTTACATTCTGTTGTTCAACAGGTGCCCCTATTTGGCCTATATGCTTGCAGCTGGAGCAGCTCTGGCTAACTACTGAAGGTGGGCTGAGCTTTAGTTCCCTAACTTCCCCCTCCTGCCTGGTTCTGAGAATTTTATATATCCACTTTCTACCCACATCCCTGTATGCCGGGCTGGCTTTGCGGGCGGGAGAAAGACGACCAGGGACTCATGGCTGAGCTGGGAACGCAGTTCAATCTTTATTGATGAGCAGGAATGCAGTGCAATCTATCTAATCTCTCTTCATTAGAAAATCCTGTCCTTTATATCTCCTGAGGCGGAAGTGTCAGGAAGAGAAAGTATGTAGGATGGGGGTGGGGAGAAGGGAAAAAGTGCGTGAACCAGTGGGGATTAAATGGTGGAAAACAGGATGTGACTAGGAGAGGGGGCAGAGTGGAAAAAAAAAAAGAGTGCGAACCAGTGGGATTAAGCCAATGCCCTGTAGGCAGGGTGGGTCTCAGGTAAAGCAGTGACTATGTAAATAGACCACAGCATTAAGCAATGCAAGCGAACCTAATGTGATGATCAAAACAGAAGGGGTCTTAGAAGCAGAATTAGAAGCATACCAACACCTGTATCCCTGGGCTCCAACTCCAAGATAAAGTTCTTTGTTCCCATTCCCAGCATCCATTCTCGCTTCTAGAACCATTCATTCAGACTAGGAGACACATTTATGATTGCCATTCACAAGGGCCATGTGGAGAAAGCTTGAGCAGAGACTCCAGGAAGACTGACCAGTGGGTCCAAGGGGAGAATTATTCACAGGATCAGACTTAAGAGATTAAAAGAATTTACAGTAACATCTCACTCAGGCATCCTACCTAGAAATGTGAGCCCTTTACCATGAGCATGGTTCACATTCCCATCTGATTTCAAAGGCTCTATCCATATCAGCATAAGTGCCCCAGGCTCTTCATATGCTGGGTGCTTCCCCAGACATGAGAGGAGACAACCGTTAGAACTTGCTTTGGAAATGGCTCTTACACTGCCTCTCCCACACACTGCTGAGTCCACCCTGATGCCTGGCCCTCCACGTTGACATGGAGAACTATCACATGTCTGATTACCACTGGGGCACACAAACAAGCGTGCGAGCATTAGGAAACTAATGGAAGAGCGAGCACTGAAAGCCAGGAAAATGGAAGGTTCATTAGGAAGACGGTGGGGTGAAACAGTTGGAGTAGCCTTTGGATACCACCTCTAGGAAATAGACCCAAGCTTTCACTAGTTACAGGTCATTCTCAATGAATTCTCAAGAGTAAGACATGTTCCAAGACCTATTATCAGCCAGGAAGCAGATACTGTCTACCTTCTTTGTCAGCTTCTCATCAGAAACTGAGGTGACTGCATATGCTTCCACCTTCTGACACACAGTGGAGTGAATACAAAGTGTTTATCAGCACCAAAACATCATTGAAGAGTCTGAGGACATCCACTGGGAAGGGACCTGGACTTGTGGTATCAGGTCCACATGAGAGTTGGGAGTTTGGAAAGAAGTGGGTCTCCTGATGGTCAGTCACAGCAGACTAGGAAGCCACATGAACAATTCACTCCCTACTCGAACCCCCATGTCATTTTCTAATGATCTTTCCTTCTTGGCTGAGGAACTCTCATTCCTCTTTGAGAGCCTTTATTTTGTTTAGATTTTAAACTGACTTGGAGAAGGGGAAGCTCTGCCTCTGTCTCAGTTGTCCCTGCTTGGACAGCTGGCACAGTCCCTTTCATCCTGGGCTGCTGTACCAAGAAGACTGAGGAAAAGCAAGTGCTCGAGAGAAGGCAACCCATTACTGATGGCCATGGGTGCTATCATGAGACCAACCTTCTTGTTGCTACTTGAGCATGGCCATGGATTTTTTTCTTTGTTTTTTGCCTCCAGGGTTATCACTGGGGCTTGGTGCCTGTACCACAAATCCACTGCCCCTGGAGGCCATCTTTTCCCATTTTTGTTGCCCTTAATTGTTACTGCTATTGTTTTTGAATAGAACAGAGAGAAATCAAGAGATGAGGGGGAAAGAAAGGTAGACACCTATAGACTTGCTTCACCACTTGTGAAGTGACCCCCCTGCAGGTGGGGAACTAGGGACTTGAACCCGGATCCTTATGCTGGTCCTTGAGCTTTGCTGCACTACCACCCGGCCCCCCATGAACTAATTCCTTACCTTTTTGACCCTCAGTTTCTTTGAGGGCAGCGAATGTGGGATAATCCTACTGCCTAAATTCTACAGTCCTTTAGAAAAAAAAATGGGTTAAATTTGTGGAAGGCACTATCTCATAGTAAAAACAGCGCTAACATGTAGTGGGTACTTGCATTCTTTGAAGGGGTAGAGAATAGGGCTTTCTTCTGATATTGCAGATCAACCACATCCTGGTCTTTTATAAGCCAGCCAAACGATGCTTATCAATCTAGACAAAGATACTAAACAGCTCCTGCTCCAACTGAAAAGCAGAAACAAGAGGGTGATGAGCCTGACCTCTGAGGCTTAGCTCCCCAACCCACTCCTCCCACCCTCCCTTTCTCTCTTCTTCCATCTCCTCTGCATCTCCAGTAGTTTCTTCTCCTCTCCAACTTCTCTCCCTCCTTACTAATTCTTGGGCAGCCACATGAAGACATTGTGTTAGAGGACCAAGTGGTACATCTGTCTAAGTCCACACAGTACAGTGCCCAGGGGCCTGAGTTTAAGCCCCTGGTCCCCAGCTGCAGGGGAAAAGCTTCATGAGTGGTGAAGTAGTGCTTCAAATGTCTTTCTCCCATGATATTAATTTCTATCTCTATCTGATGAATGAATAAATAAGTAAACAAACAAGTAAGTAAGAAATACACGGTCCTGGAGACCACAAAGAGAACTCCTGATCCATCACCAGACTTTATGACCTAGATGACAGGTCACAGTGGCTCACTAACCAGGCTGTAGTTCAATTCCCTCAAAGGAAGTTTGTGAACACAGCAATTATTGGAGGTTTACTCCAAATCTACTAGTTGAGAATCCTTGGGAATAGGATTGGAGAATCTGGTGGGATTTTTTGTTGCTGTTGTTTGTATTTTTTAACAGCGGTAATGATATGAAACTTCCTCTTGGTTCTCAGTTCTACTGAGGTGGTTTAAGAACCACTGTCATACACTAACAAGTAGAAGAAATTCAAAACTCTATTTCCTCTATTCTTGGTATTATTTAACTCCTTCATTCCAGTCATCCCTTTAGTTGATGTCATGCAGCTTTATTTTGGGAGAAGTTACAGTGTTTGCTTTGATGTGAGTGATGAGGCAAAGGTTGGAGGGAGCAGGAAAGGCTGTGCAGACAGAACCATGAAGGCAGAGAGATGAGGAATACAGATGAAGGCAGCAAAGATGAAGGGAGGGTGGAGAAGGCGGGAGGGGTGGGTGGCAGCAGCAGGCAGAAACCACAGAGAAGCCTGGTTTCCCATGAAGTCTGTTGTCCTAGCAACAGGATGCTCAAAGTTTGAGGTCTCCTGCTCCCTGCAATTCTGGACAACACGTTGCCAAGGCAACAGAAGGCACCCATGACACATGGTGGCAGGCCCTGAGGACTCAGGGGTGTGCTAGGAGCCCTCCACTCAAGGCAGGCTCCACTGATCAACTGTGCCAGTATACTGCCTTCCTATTCTTAGTGCCCAGACCACTGACCACAGAATCATACCCTAGCTGCTCCATTCCCCCCAGGACCCTTTCCTCTGCTCCAGCACTCCCACTAGGAGAGAGGTGGTGTGAAATCAGGCTGCCACCACATCCAAGAACCAAGAATTGGTCATGAGACCTAAATGCAAAAGAACACCAAGAACTCCAAGGTGAAGAAATCTGGGGTGGGGGGAATAGCTGGAAATCCAGGTGATTATGCTAATACAGGATTATGGAATAAGTCAGAAAGTGAAAGATGAGCAATGAGTTTCACTCATGCAGTAATATAAAGAAAATGAACTGACAACACACACACGTTCTTTGGCTTGGTAATAACTGTGGTGGCATAAAAGGGGGATGAGAGGAGTCATTTGACAGTGAGATAATGTTGGTATGCTTTTAAATTCTGCTTCTTCTAAGACCCCTTCTGTTGCATTGCTTGACTCTGGTCTATTTACATAATCATTGTTTTCATTGGTTTAATCCCCACTGGTTCACACGCTATTGCTATTTTTCTTATCCCCACCCCCTATCCTACCTACTTTCTCTTCCTGACACTTCCACCTCAGGAGACATAAAAGACAGGGCTTTCTAATGAAGAGAGATTAGATGAGATTAGATTGTTGAACTGCATCCCCACTCATCAATAAAGATTGAACTGCATTCCTAGCTCAGCCATGAGTCCCTGGTCGTCTCCCACCCGCAAAGCTAGCCTGGCAAGATAACACTACAACTTTGGTGGTAGGTACACTGACTCACACACACAAACATATATAGAAGTATGAAGCTGTACTCTTGATGTGATATAGCACTGTGAGCCAAGATAACACAATAAAAAGTAAAATTAAGGAATGTGAGGCAGCTATTGCTGCTTTACGATGTAAGTACAGATCAATTGCTTCCCACATTGCTTTGCTGATTTGCTCGCAAGTTGGTAACAAGTTTTTTAAAAACAGAAAATAAGAGTAGATCATATTTGACAAATGTATTAGAAAAAAATGCTTAATTCAAAAGGAATTTGAATGTCAATACTAATAGAAATGAAAGCAGTAGCCACGTATTCCATCCCATATGTGTACCTGTTGGGTAATGAAACACTTGGTACCAGTTCTTTGAAGCTGATGAGTGTGCACTTCATCACAGAGGTGAGAAAAAAAATCAATCACAGAAGCCACAAAACATGGAAGAGTTCATGAGATTTCTGAAAGTTGGAGTCCATATTAAATATCGCTCTAAGGTGTCGGGCCACCACTAAACTAGTTGCTTCCATCAGAACAGATGCTAAGTCACATAACTTCTTCCCAACACCTTCTAGAACAAACTGAAAGACACCCAATTTTGTCCAGAGTACCTTTCAACCCTACTTCCTGCCACTGCTTCCACTGCTCTCCCTGCTTCCTCTACCCTATATCCTAATTCCACTGACCATCTGCTATTCATAAAAAAAAAGGGGGGGTTCAAGTGGTAGTGTACCTGGTCAAGAGCACATGTTGCAAAGTGTGTGGACCCAGGTTCAAGCCCCCAATCCCTACATTTAGAAAGAGAAGCTTCACAAATGGTAGAGCAGTGCTTCAGGTGTCTCTACCTCTCTTCCTAGTTCTATCAGGAAAAGAGAAAAATATATGGTTACTGGAAATGGTGGAGTCACTGTGCAGGTGCCATGCGCCAGTGATAACCCTGGTGAAAGAAAGAAAGAAAGAAAGAAAGAAAGAGAGAGAGAGAGAGAGAGAAAGAAAGAAAGAAAGAAAGAAAGAAGGAAAGAAACATGTTCCCACTCCAGACTTTCACATTTGTTTTCTCTGCCAAGATGTTGCTACTCAGGTTTTTAAATATTTTTTTACCATACAAATCTCAAATGTCACCTCCCCTGATCCCTTCCCTGACAAGCCTACCTTAATAAACCCACAAGACTTCTTTCCTCCATGCTACTTTCAGCAAAGCACTCATTGCCCCTCCAGTAATACTGTTAGTTTAAGGACATTTGCTTATCATCAGTCAATGCCCCTTCATCCTGTCTCTCTTAGTGACTATCTCCAGGACTGTGAACAACAGTTGCTGATATCCAAAAGACATGTAATATTTTTTTAACTGTTAACTGAATGAATAAATAAGCAAGAAAGGGTGTTATTTACTAAAGGAAGTTTCCAAATCTCTGGGGACTACCTTTGGAAACTTAATTGTACTGAGCTAGTGTTAACTTTGCTGATTAGCATGTTACCAGAACTGCATATGTTTATCTTTCAAAACTTGAAGAAAACTGTTTAGTTCTTTCTGTTCTTTCTTGTCAGTGAAGGCTGAGTGAGGTCAAGCTGATCGCTGACACCCTACTATGTGCATGGTGAAAGCTCCACTCAGCTGCTGTTACCACACTCCTAAGACAGGACTGCCCTCTCCCCATCTCTGTCTGCTAGGGATGGATCAGATGGGAGTGCTGTACCTCGAGATATGTTAGTTTGTTTGCTGGTACCTGGAAGATGTGAGGAAAGAAAGGGTGATGAGATAGCAGCCCAGAAAGAGATAAGGAATGTATCTGGCAGCAGGCAGAAATTAATCCCATCAGCTGTTTTCATGTGGCTTTAAAGCATTTTCTTCTTAATTGCAACTGACATCTGCTGTGTGGAAATAACTCATCCATCCATATATTTAATAACTATATATTAAGGGCTTATTAGACATGCTATATGATAGCCTCTGGGCATACAAAAAAAAATGAAATAGGCACTGTCTTGGTCCTCTTAACTATGAGGCATGCCTCATGTTCCTGTGGCCATCATAAGACATCACACAGGCAGTTTCAAGACCAGAGAAATATGCTTTCTACTAGTCTAGGGGCCCAGAAGCCTGGACTGGAAGTTTCAGGGTCAAGCTCCCTCTGGAGGCACCAGAGAGAATCTTCTCCTCTCCTAGCAGCTTCCTGGTCTTGGAATGACCAGTGAGCCAGCCTTTGCCTCCCTTTAAAGACCTTCACTTTTGTGTCTCTGTCTTCGGGCACATATAAATCACTGGATGTAGTCTTCACCATGCTCATTTAAGATTATCTCATCACAAGAGTCTCAATTATGTCACAGTTAGAGGTTTTGGGATTTAGGACATGGGCAGCGCCTTTGGGAGGGCCACCATTCCACCCAGGACTGTGTGCATATGGAGTGCAGAAGGTGATGCTGTAACCTTGAGGAAGGGGACCGAGTTCAATTCCCCAGTAGACGGTATGCCTTGAATTTATGGGTTGGATCTCTGGCATAAAAGCAAAGAAAGGGAGGGAGGGAAGGAGGGAGGGAGAAAGGAAAAGAGGGAGAAAGGAAGGGAGGGAGAAAGGAAGGGAGGGAGAAAAGAAGGGAGAAAAAAAGGGAGAAATGATAGAAAGAAAGGTGTGTTAATATGTATTAGCTGTTGCCCTGCACCAGGCACTCTGGCATATTCTGGCATAACATGAGGCAAAGTGGCCCTGGCTCACAGTGCACCTACTACACAGCACTGGTCACAGGATAGCAGGAACAGGACACAGGCAGAGCAGGAAATTCCTAGGAAGGTAACAGTCCAAAGGGAGCAGAGAAGCTGTGTCAAAATGAGAGGGTGAAGAGGCTGCTCTAAGGAAAGGCTTTCTTACTGTGTGTGTCACTGTGGTGAGGCGGGGGGGGGGCTTGGTGTGGACCCCCAGACCGAACAATTATTTTCTTCTTCTCTTTCTTGGTTTTGAGAATGCCTTTCCTTACTTCTTGTTCTTGTCTCATCTAATAATTTTCTCTCTTTTCTCTTTTTGTTTTTATTGGATAAAAACAGAAAAATTGATAGGTAAATGGAAGAGGAAAAAGGGATAAAGAGAAAGAGGAAGAAAGAGAAACAGACACCTGTAGCACTGCTTCACTGCTCAGGAAACTTCCTCCCCGCAGGTAGGGACCAGGGCTTGAACCTGCATCCTTGCACATTGTACCATGTGCACTCTATCAGGTGCACCACTGCATGATTCTTCTAATAACTGTCTTGACTACTCTCTCCCCTCCAGCTCTTCTGACAAGCCCTCATTGGCACTGCTCTGCAGGCTCTGTCCTTGACTCACTCTGCTCAGCCAGTGCTCATTCTCTGCAACTCCCCTACCACTGGGATGCAGCCCCCTCTCCTTATTAAAGAGCTCTCCATGTCTGGCCCTAAACATTCTCTTCAACTTGCTCTTAGCCCTGCTGCTCACTAGACATCCCCACTTACATGGTGCCACGTCCAAAGTTTTACTCACTGTCACCAAGCCTGTGACAAGTCAAATTCCCCTTGTCATAAGCCTTTGGATTAGCATTGAAAGAATCAGCAGTGCTCACTACTATTGCAGGAGGTCACCGAACACTTGAAAAGGCCTTGGACTTGATGTTTCATAGAAAGTGAGACTGAGGAAGGGAAAACAGCAATTTGCAGACTGCCCCTGGAGGAGTGGGACTACAAAAAGAAGAGAGGGAGAGGTGGGGTCAAGCCAGGCAGTAATTTACATAGCTGTGTTTCAAGAGACTTATGTCTCTTCAAAAAGTTAAGTTGTCATGCCACAAAAGTGCTACAATTCCCTGACTATGTGGCCCCCTTAAGCTTCCCTCTATGGCAAACTCAGCTCTGCAATATGAACCTAACGGTTGGTTTCTGATTCATTTTATTTTGCCCTTGATTTCTTTATATCCCACATATGAATGAGGTATTTGGTATTTATCTTTCTCATAGAGATTTATTTTACCTAGCATAACCTCTGATTCTATCCATGTTGTTGCAAATGACAAGATTTCATCTTTTCTTATAGCTGAGGAGTACTCCATTTTATCTATACCACAAAGCCTTTATCCACTTATCTGCCATTGGGCACTAGGGTTATTACCATACTTGACTATTGTAACTAGCTCTGCGGTGAACACACAAGGGCATACATCTTTTTGAGTTAGTAGTTTTGTAGTCTTTGGTAGATATCTAGGTGTGGAATTGGCAAAGCAGCATACTATCCAAATGAGCTGCTTTGTTAGCCTAACGGTTTCTTTTTCTGTACACCTTCACCAGCACTGTTGTTTATGATATTTGTGATACAGGCAGTGGAAAGAATGCTCCTGTGTGTTGGGTGCTGGTGCATAACACTTAATGGGCCTGGCTCCTTGGTTTCAGATGCCAGGGGAAGTGCGTTTGAACATGCATACACATTACCAGTCATAAAGACCAATACCTCCTCCAGTATATTTCCAAACATCTCCTGGGAATCACTGAGCCAAAGGGACTATGCCAGCAAGGAGACAAGCACTGATAAATCAGCAAAGAAAATGAAGTCACTCCTGGGCTGGAGAGACAGCATGGTTATGCAACCTATTTTCATGACTAAAGCTTCTGTGGCCCCGGGATCAGTCCTCAGCACCACCATAAGCCAGAGCTGACCTGTGCTCTGGTCTCTCTGTACCTCTCTTATTAAAAATAAGTAATATATATATTTTTTTTTAAAAAAAAATAAGTCACTCCTGAGGGCCAGGCAGTAGCACAGTAGGTTAAGCGCACATGACGCAAAGCTCAAGAATTGGCATAAAGATCCTGCAGGGGTGGGGGGATGTCACTTCAAAGGTGGTGAAGCAGGTCTGTAAGTGTCTGTCTTCCCCCCCTTGTCCTCTCCTCTCTTGATTTCTCTCTGTTATATTCAACAACAGCAGCAATGGCAACAATAGCCATAACAGCAAGAGCAACAAAAAAGGAAAAATGGCCTCCAGGAGCAGTGGATTCATAGGGCAGGCACCACTGAGCCCCAGTAATAATCCTGGAGACAAAAAAAAAAGTCACTCCTGAGAGCAGATCCTGCTTCTGGAGGGCGTGTAAGGAGACTGAACAATGGGTCCCCAAAGAGGTCTGATGTGGTAGGTGTGAGCTGTTTGTGCTTTCAAGCCACAGACTTGTTGTGAACTATAGGCATTCACTTCCTTACTCTGAGTGACAGTCTGTGGACCTCCCAGCCTTTGCTCCCTTGCCACCCCCACTGGAGCCTCATAATCCCTCAGGGCTGCCCATATGACCCTGTCTGGGTTCTCAAGGTCAAGGATGGGGAAGACTTTTTCTTATCCAGTCTTCCCATCTTCTGAGTATAGGAGTGAAGGCTAGAGGCAGGGAGACACCACAAAACTAGAGACTCTCATAGACCAATCCAATGTCACTGTGTCAGTGAACCATCTGCTCCAGAGCCACCCATGTTTGGACACTGCTATGAGACATCAACAAATGCTCTTTTGATGAAGCCATGATGAGCAAGTTACTACCTAAACATCTTGACCTTTGATCTCTGATGAACAAATTCATCATCTGTAAAATGTAGACAAATTCAGTGAAAGAAATGAGTGAAATAACATAAGATCATATAAAGTCACTAGAATCCAGAAAAAATATCTAGCTTTAGATCAGGTGACTAGCTCATAGCTTGCCAGAACTAATGAATGGCAATGTCAGTTATCTTCCTCCCTAGAACTCATAACAACCCATGGTAATGTAGACAGGTTTTGTTTCTGTAAAATAGAATAGGCGATAATTTTTTGTCTTCTGAAAACGGAGTGAAACTAGCCTTTAATATTATTCTCATGCCTATGAGACTCCTAAATCACAGAGTCAAAATATAACTCTGAATAGGATATAGAGCTAACATTTAAGCATGAGGCAAAAAGACAGAATCACAGAAGATGCTGATAAGGAAATAAAATTCTATGGTGCGCAAGTTGCAATCCAAGGAGCATTTCAGCAGTATCAATGCAATCTACTGAAAATAGCTAGTGACATTCAATAACTTAACTGCCCTCCTGTATCTGTAACCCATTTCCACGTCCAAGTAAATTTAATCTTTCTTTGATCTAACAATTCACTGTTTCATCTATATCAACTTTTAAATCTATCAGTGACCCTAGATTTGAGCAGTATTTTTTCTGTTGTATTTTCTTTTTCAGTGCTCTTATGTTTCTGATTTATA
Source organism: Erinaceus europaeus (assembly GCF_950295315.1). Lineage (NCBI taxonomy): Eukaryota > Metazoa > Chordata > Mammalia > Eulipotyphla > Erinaceidae > Erinaceus > Erinaceus europaeus. The sequence goes on from NC_080168.1 coordinate 51,330,159, forward strand.
AACTATGGTATCAGTATGGTGAGATCACTGGTGATTGCATCTCTGTAGAGATACAACACACTCAGCTATCCTTCACCACCTAGAACAGCACAAGGGCAGCACATAACAGGGAAAAAAATAAGATTCCTTTCTTTCAATGACTTAGATTAAAGTCTAGTATGAAAACACAAGCTAGTGGTCACTATCAGCCAATAGTTCACCAAGCACTGGGCACATTGTTCATAAGGCTTATTACTACCTCAGAAGTAGGTGTTATGTTTGTCCCCATCTTGTAAATAGAAAATTTGAGGCCCAGAGAGCTTTAAGAGCATAAGTAAGACTTCATGACTAGAAATGCACAGAGCTCCAGTCTCCTGGTCCTGTGGCCAGCACACTGCGGTTCCATGTTCCAGTGATACACTCTTACTTCACTGGAGAGCATGTAAGAATTAATGGTTTGCTATGGTGAGCAGCAAGGAAGTTCACTACCCCTACTCTAACCCCTCCACACCGCTATCCCAGATTAAGTGTATAGTCTATACAATCAAGTTGTCCTACTTCTTGGTATTTATCCAGAAAAGACCAAAACCATTAATTCAAAGATATATGCATACACACACATGCACACCCATGTTTACTGCAGCATTAGTTGCAATAGCCTAGGGGAAAACTACATTCCCATGAACTGGTTGAGTGGGTAAAGAAGATGTGTAATATATACAGAATGAAATACAACTCAGGTTTAAAAGAGATCAAGTCCTGTCATTTGCAAGAATGTGCATAGATATTATACCCTCATGAAATAAGATAAAGACAAACATTACATAGCTTCACTCAAATATACAAAAAGAAACCAAAGTAAAGAAGATGGACGAACTAATGAAACAGACATGAACTTTTAGACTCTAAAATCAATTATCTGTTGCCAGAGGGAAGGCAGAGGGCAAACAAGGTAAATAAAAACACCGGGTAGAGCACAAGTTACCACGTGCAAGGACCAAGGTTTAATCACTCAGCTCCCACCTGGGGGAGTCGATGAGGGAAACTTCACAAGTGGTTGAGTAATACCTCAGTGTGTGTGCGTGCTTCACCATCAAAAGTTAAAAGTGTGACTGCCAGGAACAGTAGAGTCATAATGCAGGTACCTAACCCCAGTGATTTAATAGGGACAACTGTACAGTAAAAGATAGAACTAGATTTTTAGTGGTAAATCTAACAGTATATAAGAATATTGAGTTTCAGTGATGACACACCTAAGACTTATGTAATGTTGTAATGTGACATTATTTCAATTTTTTTAAGTAGTGGCTCTTGTGCTTTCTAACATGGAGCGCCTGAATTTCTGATCACCGAAAGCAATTCCAGGGGCCTTAGTTTCCAAGCACCTGGATTTCCAAGTGGCCAGTCTCTTCAAAGTAAACTCTAGCTCCACTCTGCAAAGAATGTGATGTACTGGCTAGCAAGGGACACATTGCACCTTAGCAGGTGGAAAGGTCTGGAATCCAGACAGACTTGAGGGCTATACTACTGTACTATCTATCCATGGTGTCTTGGAGAGCACACCCACCCTCTCCCCAAAGCACAGCTTGAGTGAAAACTGGGGGAAGAAACCAACTTCCAGGCAGACGGTGATTCTAGCTTGCATGCCCCTCTCATGGCACTGACTAGAAAAGCAACCATAAAGCTTGAAAGTCAAATCTATTTGGATTTAGAACTAAGCCCTATTATTTTACTAGCTATGTGACTTTGGAAAAGGGACATAAACTCTCTCAGATTTAATTTTTTCCATCAACTGAAAAGAAATACTACTTCTTAGCTCACAGGATTACGTAAGAATTAAAATGTTCATTCACATAATGCCTGGCACTGGCACCACTATCTTGTTATCTTAGCTCTGCTACCCTCTTGCTGTTTCTATCTCTGTGTCTTCATTCTCTTCATCTGGGACATGTTAATGTTTCAGTTTATGCTTGAATTATTCTATCCCAAGGAATACCATGAGACAACTAAAATAGCAAAGTAAAAAATTAAATGACACCAAAAATGAGGGTCAAAGTATATCAGCAGCCAGCATGCCATTCTGGTTTCAGGATCATGTAAGCAAACAGAAGGGAAGTGTCTACTTAGAAGTGACCTGTAAGCACTTGTGGTAACCCTCATCTCTTTCTCCAAACATGCTGAGGGGGTGGGGGAAGGTCTGTCATGGAGGAGCGAGGAAAAATGGTAGCAGAAGTCCTGGTTCAATTCTGAAATGGGGCTCTCTGCACAGAAAATGAGTATTGTTCAAATCATTGCTCTGTATTGCCAAGCAATTTACAAAGAACCAAAGTGATGGAATACAGAGTATAGACTCCAGGGGGACTTTAGTGAGGGACAAGACTTGGAGCATGACACATGTTGTGGCACTGAACTTTACCCTGATCAGCCCATCTCGCTCCCTACTAGACCTTTTTGCTCAGCAGGCCCTTTTCACCTCCATTCCTGCAGCATTAAGAGAGGGAGCCATGTTCTTCTTGCCTGATCACTGGAAATATCTACTTTGCTTCCCTTCCTACCTCCTGTCCAAATCAATCAATCTCTTTGATCCTAACACCAGAGATAAAACAGGGGTCAGTGGCTGTCATTCTGTATCACCACTCCTACTCCCCTCACCTAAAATGCCTGCTTACACAGGACATTCCAAATTATTTATCTTTAAAATGTTAAGTTGGCCCAGGAAGACAACTGAGACAGTACACTTGATTTGTCATGGACATGACACAGGTTCGAGCCCAGCCCCTACTGCACTAAGGGAAGTTTCAGTGCTATGGAGTCTGACTCTCTCTCTGTACCAAAAAAAAAAAGTTTCCTGGGATGTTGATGCTTCAATGATGACCAAGAAGTAAAACAATAAATATTAAGTGAATCATAGGAAACAAAATTTAAATCTCATAAATTGAGTTATGTAGCTTAAATTATGTGTTTGCCCAAATTTCCAAGCTAAAGATAACAGACTGTCTTCAGTGCACTATGAGGCAGAAACATGGTCTTCAAAGTAGGCACCTTTGGGACTTGAACCCCAGTTCCATCACTCATATGCTATCATGTCCTATATTAGTTACTTTACCTCTCTGAGCTAAAATCTGAAAAACCAGGCAAGACTTCGGCAAATCAACAGGACAGTCTCCTAGAAAGACTTGGAAATATGTCTATTTTCAGTTCATTATTTGGATTCAGACTGGCATCCTGAATCCAGGATCTCAGGGAGAATAAAAGCAATTATAACAAGGCAAAATAAAATAGACTCTTTATACTCAGGTGGGGAACTGCCAAAAATCACCTCATACATTTTTAAACAGGTTCTGTTACTATTCTAAACAGTCTTGTTACAAGAGCCTAGCAGTTTTTCCTGAGTGCAAGCTTTTCTATCACCAAATAGGCCTGTGTAGGCTGTGGTGTGGCTGTGTCGATGAGCCTCCTCAGTTTCCCTGATGGGGCAAGACCAAGGCTCTCATCCACATTTCAGGCCTCTCCCTGGGTGTCAACTTCTTGGTTGGTCCCCAGTGCAAAGGTGTCTTTAACAGGCCATAATTGCTATTCAATCTCTAAGGTAATTTCTTTATTTTTTGGTGTCAAAGTGGCCTGGGACTTCCTACATGTGAAGTATTTGTAATCTACCACTGAGCCACATGCTTGGCTCTTTAATTACACTTTTTTTCTCCCCTGCAAAATGAACCTGTTCCATATAACCTTCAACTGTGCTGACCACTCAAAGCACTCAGTGTATTATCACAATCAACAATTACTCTGTAGTTGACAGATTCTTGTCCCCATTACACAGGCAAGGAAACCAAGGCTTATAGTAAGTGGCTGGTAAGCAATCCAGAGCCCCCCATCTAGGAAGTGGTGGATAAAACTAGCTCTACCTACGGATTCTGAGCTTTCCACTGTTCTCTCTACTAGGTCCTATGCTCTTTACTGCCACAGATGAGGGGCATTTCCTTTTAGGGAAGCAGATCACAGATGTGAACTGGTGAGCTATTCTATGAAAAGGAATGAATATAAGTTCAGTGACCAGATGCTGAACTCCTGCCTCTCAATTTTTGTAAGAAAAAAAATTTAAAAACCTAAAAAATTAACAGGGACTTAAAGACAGTTTGAGGCCAGAGGCATAGTTCATTAGGTAAGATGTGTGCCTTGCCAAGTCTACTACCCCCATTCCAACCCTGGGCACCACATTGGAAATGCTGTGACTCCAGTGCTGTGGTCTCTCTGGCTCTCTTTCTCTAGCTCTCTGTCTGAATGATAAAGCAGCCTGGTGTGGTGAAATTGCACCGGCAAGGCCCTGGCTCTATCATATATACCCAAATCAGTTAGAATCTTTTTAGCTAGAGAGAGAGAAAGGCAGAGAGAGTGGGGAAGAGACCACAGCACCAAAACTTCCTTAAATGCAGTGGAGGGGCTGAGCTAGAACCTGGGCTGCACATGTGGCAAAGCAGCACACTATCCAAATGTGTGTATTCTGCCAGTTCTGGAATTATTATTTAGCAGCTTCCACCAAGCAAACAGAATAAAAAATCTTACTATCCCTACTTTGTTTCATTGTAAGTCCCCTGAATTGGATAGTTTAGTGCAGTCTTGCACAAAGACATTTAATAAGGAGATTTTACATGTCACATACATACTAAACTAAGTTAATATAGAGCAATGATTACCCATCTCCTACAAGGAAGAGACAAAATGGAAGGATGATTTATAATCCTTCAGATGGTGGCTACCCCTTAAAAATTATGCTTTAAGTGTGTTAGGCCATGTTTCTTAGATTTTCAGCACTAGCTCTTATTTCAAATGTGTTGTCTTATTGCTCCATAGTTGATTCACTGTTGTCACACTCTGTGTCCTCATTCTGTGCTTGTAAAATATGGTCATGCTGCTTTAAAAGAAGCTTCTATTAAATCAAGGTTGGATTTTGAATTAGAAGTGTTTTATTATTTGAAACTTGCCTCTAAAGCTTATTTCTCTGCCATCATGCAAATCATTCATGCCTTGAAGGTCCCTTCAACCAGTGGCTAGGGTTGTGGTACCACTGTTCTCAGAGCCCCTTGTTCCCACTGAGCCACCATTCAGACATCTATGCCTTAATCACTGAGCCTTCAACTCTCCACATTGCACAGTATCAGGAATTTTCTTTGTCCTCTTTCTACCTACTCCCTAGAAACTTCTCTTCAGGTCACAAGTCAGCTAGATGGTTGGGGTGGTGCCTCAGCTGCAGAGCACAGGATTTGCATAAATGTCAGCAATTGATTTAGTCAGCTATAGATTTAGGCCAATTTATAAAATAGCCAAAGAATCATTGCCTGATTTTAAGCCAATGACTTATCCATGGGATTGTCAACAATCTCTCTCCCCCAATCAATTCAGGACTGCCAATATGATCAAAAGGGTATATTATTCTTAGTCATACAACATCTACCAAAATGATTTGACAGGAGGAAACAATAGGCAGAAATATGGAACCACCACAAGTTTACACTTGGAAAGGCAATAGAGCACATGACCTGAGAAGTCAATAAGCAAAGTCAACATCTTGATTACCACTTGCTGGTTGCATCATTTTAGGTGTGCGAGAACGCCAGCTATCCAGACCTCTAATCATTTGCTTTACCGGATAAAACTGCATCACATCCGGGTGAGTGTGAGAGCTGGTTGCATCATTTTGGATACATCATTTAGTCTCTGAGCCTCAGTTTCCGAATGTGTAAAATACAGATAGATAATAAGACTAAGATCACCAGGTTAAGAATATTAAATAAAATGGTTGAGAAGGTATCTCATTAAGGCATAGGACTTGAATGTCTGAGGTCCCGGGATATTCCAGATTCAGTCCACAGCACCACCATATTCCAGAGCTAAACAGATCTAGTCTCTCATTCATAAAAATAAACAATTTTTAAAAGAAATAAGGGGAGGCAGTCAAAGTACTAAGTGATAAATACTAGCAAAGCATCTGAGATAAATATACCAATAAATAAAGGAGCCTTTTGTCTCCACATGGTCTGCACCTTCTTAGTATTACACATTGTTCCTATGTGTTTATTAAGAGAAGTAATCCAGTTCATTCAATAAAGTAACACAAGTTTCATTTTTCACTGTAACCTAAGCAAGAGAAAAAAAAAAAAACACTTTCACCTGTTGTACTCAAAATAAGCACACATTTACTTATGATTTTAAAATTTGGTTCATCCACTTTGGCATTACTCCAGTGCAATCCTGTGCCCTCAAAATGCCACTAGTAAAAAATAATTTACTCGGGACAGTGGTCTAAAAAAATCTAAGGCAAGATCTCAATGGGATTTTACAAGTCAGCCTACATTTAATTCCATCCTGCTTAACTTACCTCTCATTCCTCAGCATGGCCAACTTGTACCAACATGTTTCTTAACATCTTTACCTGAGTCCAGGTAAAGAATGGAACAGTATCCTTCACACATGATCCTGAAGTCCCTCCACTTAGTACTTTCCATCTGCTCTTTCCTAGACTGAATACAGGGAGCTCCTCAAGAAACACTAGTCATCCCTGCCTGCTGCCCACAGATGGCACTAGCGATCACACAAGATGCTACTGACTGCTAAACCTTGTGCTAAGGTGCTTCTCCGCTGGCCAAGGAGCAAGCTCCTGTTGTGTGTGTGAGGTTTCAATCTGTTTACAATATGTTTCTTTTAAGCCCTAAACAAAAGACAGTTTTCAAGATGTGAAACATATAAGATGAAAATGCAAAGCTAGAAATAAAGAAAAAAGCCAAAGTGAGGAGAAATGATACTGTACTTGTGAATCGAACCATTCTGAGACTGTATGACAGCAGAAGACAAGTCACATGTGAGAGGTGCTGTGTGCAAGCAACAGGCAATAATCAGCAAAGCAAAGCAAATCCCCACGTGAATAAAGAAGCAACAGGAAAACCAGACAGCCACGAGCAAAACACTTTTCCTTGGGGGTAGAAGATATTCCTCAATGGAGGAGAATAGAGGATTCACTTGAGACCCTACAACAGCAGTCTTTAGTCCAAATGGCATAAAAAAAACTGTCTGGAGTTCTGCTGAGAGCCCTGAGGCACAGGATCGCCTTCACAGGTGGGGCCTAGGCATCTGTATCTGCTGGGAGAAAGCTCACCAGGTGATTTTAATGTGCAACAGTTGGTTAAGAATCCATGCCTTCTGGTCTAGGCGGGGGGAATGCGACCGAAACAGGTGTTGCAGATTGTAGTCCATTCATCTACACAGCTCCACCTGCTGCACCTTAGCACATAGTCCCTGCCCTGTTAATATTTTTGAAACTAAAAACTAGAAATTACCTGCCTTAAGGGGTTTGCTTGGTTGATATTTGTGAAACCCTGGTAGCTAGCAGAAGGGAACTTGAATTATGGATAAAAACAAAGCAGACTTTAATGCTTTTAAAGAAACATTTGACAAAGTTTATTACCAAGTTTATCACAGATCTATAAGCTTCCATACCACTTGGTCATTTTGGTAAATCTACTTACAAGCAGACACAGGAACCTGTTCAAAGCCACAGGAACTTCTAGGTGTAAGTTTTTTCTTTCATGTGTGCCCAAACACTTAACAGGCATCCTGGTCTCTCCACTCACCCCAAGCACCCTTCCCTCTTTTAGTCATGACTGGAAGGTAGACGAAAGCATTTCTCAGCCCTCATTGTAGCCCCCCCCCCCAGCCAATCTCTGCCCAGCCCCTCTTACCTTGTCTGCCATTATCATGGAGGAGCCCCCATGGATGCCCAGGATGGGGGTGAGAGTTTGTGCAGAAATAAAATCGAGGATCTGGGCAATAGCTTCCTGATCAGTGTCGTCTGCAAACACCACGCCTTGGATCTTCCGGTCTGACATGAGATCACAGATGCGGGTGATAATGCTCTTTGGGTCAGTCTCATTCATGGCGACCAGCTCCACTCGGGGAACCACAGAGAGATGGTGGAAGTCATCTTTCTCGTGGGCATCCTTGATGGCCACCTCGTCCGAAGTGCCCACAAGGATGACTGCGATGCCGATGCTGGGGGCACTCTTTTGAGAGCGTGCTTGGCTGCCTGACACAGCCAGGACCGCCAGCACCAACCAGAACTTGGGAGAACAGCACTCCGCTTGGAGCTTCATCTTCAACTCGTCCACTCCCTCAAAGGAAAGAGAAAATGATTAAAGGTTGGCCCACAACCACCACCTGTGTTTAGGGAGGCTGGGGTTCCAAGCTAGCGGCCTTACCTGCCTGCTGTTACAGATTATCAAGCCTAGCTTGTCTTTTTTTCTATATTTATGCATTTATTTTTCCTTTTGTTGCCCTTGTTTTTATTGTTGTTGTAGTTGTTGTTATTAATATCATTGTTGGATAGGACAGAGAAATGGAGAGAGGAGGGGAGACAGAGAAGGGAAGAGAAAGACATCTGCAGACCTGCTTTACCACTTGTGAAGTGACGCCCCTGCAAATGGGGAGCCGGGGGCTCAAACCGGGATCCTTACGCCAGTCCTTGTGCTTTGCACCACATGCATTTAACCCACTGCACTACTGCCCAACCCCCCCCCCGCTTGTCTTTTTAATATATTTATTTACTGTACAGAGATTGAGAAATCAAGAGAGGAGAAGACAGCTAGAGAGAAAAAGAGAAACCTACAGCACTACTGTACTGCAGGTGAGGACTGAAGGCTTGAACATTGTGTCATGTGCACTCAACCAAGTGACCACTACCTTTCAAAACCAACTTCTGTCTTCTGGTCCCATCTCTTATCTCTCATGTCTATTCAACAGAGCTGAGGAGAGTGGAGAAATTCAAAAGCATCAGGAATCCTTGAGCAGAATAAAAGATGCTCTTGCTATAGGCTTCAGCAGCAAACAGACAAGGCAAGGAGGCTGCAGGTGGGCCAAGCAGTCTTGCCAAATGCACAAGCACTGGCGTCCGCAAGGGGACTGGAGGTGTGTGTGGGGGGGCAAGTCTTGTTCCAGCCACCTTCCATCACAGGCCTATGAGAATGGGAGAGGCCCAGCAAAACAAGCAGCCAAGTGGGCTTAGCAGAGGCCAGCTGCAATATGGTAATCTGGGTATAAGAGCTGCAGACACCCCACTCCATGCTCCTATTGCTTTTTCCATACTCACCTCAGAGGATAGTGCCCAAATAAAATTTTCTACAGCAAAAGTTGCTCCATGCCTCTATATATATCTGACTCTTAATTACTTAATTAAAAGAGCTGTGGGTAATACTAAGTTGACTGTAGCTGGTATGCATGCTGGTTTTTTACGATGTGCACCTGAAGCTTACATAATGCCATAATACAATTTACTCTAAAAGAAAGAGAAGAAAGGAAGAAAGGAAGAAAGGAAGAAAGGAAGGAAGAAAGAAAGAAAGAAAGAAAGAAAGAAAGAAAGAAAGAAAGAAAGGAAATACAGACAGACATGGGGCCAGGTTAAAGTCCCTATTCCCTACCTGCAAGGGAGAAGCTTCACAAGCAGTGAAGCAGGTCTGCAAGTATCCCTTCTCTCTCTCTCTCTCTCTCTCTCTCTCTCTCTCTCTCTCTCTCTCTCCCTTTCTCTCCCTTTCCCTTCTTCCCTTCCTCCCTTCTTCCCTTCCTCCCTCCCTCCTTCCCTTCCCTTGCCAATTTCTCTGTGTCCTATCAAGTAAAATGGGAGGGGCAGGTGGAATGGCCTCCAGGATCAGTGAATTTGTAGTGCCAGCACAGAGCCCCATCAATAAACCTGGCAGCAATAAACATGAACAAAAAAATGTTTTTTAATTTAAGTTGCTCTTTACCATAACCAGGTGAGGAGAACATAAGAAATAAGGTAGCTTTTCTCTTAAACGTGGAAATGAAGGCTCAAGGAAACTAAGAAGTCTCAGACCATAAACTAATTGAGACTACCAGAACCCAGATCTTCTTACTTTAAGGTCAATTTGCATTCCTTCACAGTGAACCCCCTTCCTCTGGCATCAACTATTGCCAGGAATAGTTTCACTCGGATTTGCTTATGCATCAAGAGTATGTTGGTTTGGACAACTGCTACTGCTCTCTGCAGTTATGTCAAAGCCTCCTTTAGAAATGTTTCAGCTTTCTTTTCGGATGTCATCCTCTAACAGTGACTTCTCTAAAATGACCAACTTCACCACTGCCTTTTACTTACAACAAACCCTGTCGTTTCACTTCCACAGCTGCCCCTGGCCTCATACCATCTTATGAGTATCAGTAGGATGTAGTTCTCTAGCCAGTGTGTCTTTACATTTCTCTCCAAGCTGTAAGAACTCCTCTGATTTAAATTGAATTGATCCTGCTTATGTTGTTTTGATTTGTTCTGAACAATCATTTGTTTTGCATCTGTTATGGGCTGTGCACTGCATTAGGCATTTTCTCAAATGCAATCTCTTTGGTCCTCATAGAAAGCTTATATGTTAGTCATTTTATTTCCATTTCTCCAATGGAGAAACTGAAGCTCAAAACAGTTATGCAATTTTCCCAAGGTCAGTAATACTATAATACCAGCATCCCAATCTATAAACACTGCATTTTTAACTCCAAGGAAATTTTCTACAATTTGTACCCAAAACCAGAAGTAGGGATTCTCATTTTCCACTAAAAGAGAGTGTAACCAAGGATAAAAATACAGCTTAAAAAATAAAAATGCTTCTTAATATCTCCTGCTTGTTTGAAGAATAAAAGGGGAGGGGCCAGATCAAGGAATCAATACTTTGAGAGCTTAGATAACTAGATGAAAGCAACAATGGAGAGTGTTAGTGGATAAAAGGTAAGAAATTGCTCAGGCTCACTCTAAAGGGCATTAATAATTAGGGTGTATGGTGGGGACATTTTGTGGCTAAAGAAGCACAAAATCCAGCCCATTCTTGGCAGAAAGCATTTTGGAACTCTGGTCGCTGTAGTCATCCTTCAGTCCTGCCAAAGAGGAGACCTGTATCGACTGTTTTGTTTATCTCTTGATGGTTCACAATTGCACAAAGTTTACTCCAGACAATTCTCTGGTGTCATGTCTCTGTGGAAACAGTGACTGCATGAGTCTTAGAAATCTGCACAAGTGAGCCACAACCTGAAGTCAGAGAGTGGGACCTAAATCCCCCCTTGCACCCTGGGAGTTTACAGCAAAGCAACAAGAGACCAAATTGGGCAGTACTGAGTCTTCATCTCAAAGAGTTATTGGCAAAACACCAATGTTCACCTGTTAAACTTACGAACTGAATCTCAAGGAGAACCAAAAGATTCAGAATTTGGCAAAATCAGTGGCTAACTTCACTCGAGGGGAATCCTTATCTCACAGTTACAAGTCACTAAATCAGATTCCTGCACATTGAAAAGTGGGCTACTCTGCCATGACAGTTTATTAACTTTAATGCACTCTCCACTCTCCCACTTTGATGTTTTATTTGCTCTCTTTAAAATATCTCCTGTGTGCCTCTGTTTCTTCTCACACAATATATTATACTTTGTTATGCAGTGGCTAGTTGTGACACTCAAAGAATAGAATTTGGTTTTACTGAGTGTCTCTTTTATACCCAGGACAGAGCAGAACACTTTATAAAGCAATACGTTATTTACGGGAGATACCAGTAATAGAGGGACCTCGAGACAAACAAGAAGCTGCTCTGAATACAAACTCAATTTCACACATTAGAAGGGGGTGAGCTGAGAGAAAGCATGTAGTCCAAGATAAGCAAATTGGCTTTGCTTCTCCTACAGACAGACCACAATTAGTCGTAATGCACCTGTTCTGTGAATGTGTCCTCCGCTGTGCCAAACTTTCCCCTCCCCCAGAAGAACTGAGCATTGTTTCCTCTGGGCTCTTGCCATGGTCTGTCTGTATGTGTCTATTTCAATGCCTGCAATGGTCTTCTGTTGTCATTCCAGCTATCTTGATGAGCTCGAAATCTTCTGGTAAGCAGGGACTTTTTCAGTTTTGAGAGCATATATTGAGCACCTACTACTTATCAGACATCACTCTTGCGCTAGGCATGCAACTAATGCAGGTGTCATCTTCCAAGACCACAGTCTAACAAAGATACACAAAAAAATACCTGGTCTTATTTCTAGCAGTATCCCTAGAGTCTAGAAGGGCCTTGGGTACAATAGAAAAGGATTCAATAAATGGTAGCCAGTGAGTTTCTACCATTATTGTCAATGTTTTGACCATTTCTGTCAATAAAGATAGCCTATTTTATACATCATATGTTTATAGTAATATTTTACCTATGATCTATCACATATCAGATATAAATACTGCCAAACTAAATATCATGTATTATTAAATCCTATGTAAACACGGTCATAATCTTCCCTAAACCACAAGCAGGAGACTAATATTCTTGATCTTTAATACAACAGCTAATAAAGGATGGTAACAAGTTTCAGACCACAGTTTGTCCCCCAACTTTGCTCTTTCTATTCTGATACATCTCAGTATATCTTAGTGTCTGAGTGAGTGAGTAAGTGAGTGAGTGAATGACTACCCCCAACAAACCATATCATAGCATCAATATGTACCAAAGGACAGGAAGCTCACTGATCACTTTCTTTATTTCCTCAGTGATGAAATCAGGATATTATATCTTGTTGTATGCTTTACATTGGGTTCTAGTTCTCCCCCACCAAGAGAATTAGATCAGTCCAGTTAATTTCACGGGCCCGCTTGGCCCCGCCCCTAGGGACCCCCGCCAGAGTTCGGGAGTGCGAGAGTTGGAGAGTTCCGAAGTACCAGAGTTCCAGAGGGACACAGTTCCTGAGTTCCAAGAGTTCGAGAGTAGGAGAGAGTACCTGAGTTACAGAGCAAGAGAGAGTTTCACAATGGAAGAGTTCCAGAGTTCGAGAGTAAAGGAGAGTTCTAGAGTTCCTGAGTTCGAGAGTAAGAGAGAGTTTCACAGTGGAAGAGTTCCAGAGTTGAAGAGTTGCAGAGTTCGAGAGTAAAGGAGAGTTCTAGAGTTCCTGAGTTCGAGAGTAAGAGAGAGTGCTTGCGCCACCGCAAAGAGACAGCAGAGTTCTGTTTGGTGATTAGTTTGTCTTAGTTAATGAATCGTTGTTCCTGAATAAAGAAATACAGCTTCCCCGCCCAGCCGTTGTCTCCGCGTCTCTGTTCACCACCGCGAAGCTAGACCCGCCCGGCAAGAGCCTACGAATTTTAACAACAATATCTAACCTACATACCTAAGTCTTTGTTAGGATCAAGTCATGATATGTATATGAAAGTGCTTTGAAGAATATAAAATACCCCATAGATGCAAAGGATGTTACTTTCAAGTTTCTATAGAAGCTGTTCAAGGAGCCTAGCTATTTATGAAAGCATCAAGTCAGCATGTGGGAGGTGGGGGTGAGAGATTGGCAGACAGAAGTTAAGAGGAATGTTAAGAGGAACTCATAATGGATGGGGTGGGGTGGGGTGGACAAGAGATACTAGCTTTCTGACTGTTGTATCTCTCTGGAGAGATGTCATTGTAATAGCTTCAGGGTAGCAGCAGACCCCACTGCCAAGTTACCCATCATGAAGGAGAATTCAATAGTCATTCAGGACAGGGTCAGTGATGAGAATCAGCAAAGTCAGCATCCTCACATCATGCTATGAATTCAGACAACAGGGTTCATGGGCAGAACCAATGACAGAACCAGAGTTGGGTAGCCTCCAGATCCTCTGCCTCTTTGACACTTGAACTGAGTGGTTCCCAATTCACAGCAAGCAGAAGACACAGTGGCCTGTGCTCCTGCCCATTCCTGGCTCAGGGATCAATAGCAGGAACCAGTCTATATGTTGCCATCAGTGGACATCAAGTAAGGCACATCTGAGGAGCTAGGTCAAGTCTGACCTTGTAGAAAATTCACTCCTGAGGCAGGCCCAACAAAAAGAATAAAATGCAACTTAATAGATGATTAAGTCACGTTTTCTAAGGGCCATTCTTTAATTCAGTCAAGATGCCATTTGGAGCAACCCAATTAGAGAGATTTCTTTAATTTGATTAGGGTTTGATAGGCAGTGAATAAAATGAAGATAAAAGCGTCTGAACTAAGAATCAGATCCAGTAACTTAAGCTACCAGTAAAGTCAGAAAGACATGATACATATGCCTTAAAGTCTGTCAAATTAGAGATATGGGGAAACTAGGGATCTCACAAAGAGTGGCTCTCTGCCCCCTATCTCATCCTTCTCAATTTATCTCAGTCTCTAGTCAATAAATAATAAAATATTTTTAAAAATTCAAAAACATATATACCATATGGAAAAATAATGTCTATAAAAATACCTTACTACTTTCCAAAGAATCAGTTTGAAACAAAGGCCAATTTTCTATATCACCCCACTTCACTCTACCAAAATAAAAGTAAAATAGGTTTACATGGTTTTATATATGAAACATAATGTTTAAAAAAGAAGTGAGCTTTTCTTACATATGTTCAACAGTATCATAAAGGAAAATTAATTCTAAAACCAGATGTTATAATACAAGAGAACTTTATCACAGACCCCTCTCACTTATGAATAAAAGGCAAAAAAGCCTTAAACACTATTAGCTGTCCAATACAAACAGTATCAATCAAGTATAGTTTAAACCAGGAATATAAGATGGCTTATATCAGAAACTCACACACTCTCTCTCCCTCTACATTCACATGTCTACATATATGTATTTTTCACTACATAGATTTTTCACTACATAAGATTAAAGGATATATGTACATATATTTACCAAAAATGAAGAAAAAATTTAAGGGAAATATCTGTTCTTATATAGTGTTTTTGACTCAGAATTCAGACCCAAGGCAATAAATGTGTTCCCCACCATTTAAAGCAGGAAATCACTGAAGTCACACATCTACTAACTAGTGTCATTCTGAGATACCAGATCAGTATCTATTTCTAGCAAATTAAAGAAAATGCCACTTATACTCAGAGCTACTGGAAATCCAGTTTGAATCCTACTGATGCAGTTAGTGTACTGAACATAATTGGAACATTGTGGAAATAATCTGAGAGCACCAATTTCTGAGTTCAGTTGACTTTAAAACAAAGTTATCTGAGGGTCAACAGGAGCTGAGTGGTTGAAAATACATCTTACCCTGAGCAAGGACACGGGTTCAAAGCCAAGTTCCCCACCTACAGAGGGGAAGCTTTATCAGCTCTACTGCATTATATCCTTTTTGTTCTTATTTGGTCTAAGGAGAGCTATGACCTGAGCTCCTTCCACCATTCATTCCTACAACACTTCCTGGGATGAAGTCTTTCTTGCCTTTCTGTTGGAGCTTTTCTTCCCTGCTACATGCCAGAGCAGAGGGAGAACTTCTGCTGTTACACAAGTTCTTGGCATCAGGGTTGGTAAAGGATTATAAATCATGTTCTTTTTTCTAATTTTTTTTTTAGTTTTTGTTGCTGTTATATTTATTTGCTAGATACAGTCAGAAATTAAGAAGAGGGAGTCCAGCCTCAGTGCAGGGGGTTAAGCGCACGTGGTGAGAAACTGAGAAGAAAGGATGAGATAAAAGGAGACAGAGAGACACCTGCAGCACTGCTTGACCATATGCAAAGCTTTTCCCTTGCAGGTGGGGACCGGGGGTTCAAACCTGGGTCCTTGTGCATTGTAACAGGTGCGCTCATCCAGGTATGCCACCACCTGGACCCCATACATCATGTTCTATGAGTGCATTTTAATAGAAATTTGTAATACAGACTTGGATGACTATTTGTACACTTGCAACAGACACTCGTGTTTTTTTTCTCTTTAATATTCTACAAGAGCAGACACCAAAACTGTTCAAAGTTTCTCTTCTAACATCTGCACATGGTTCTTAATTATAATTAATTTATATGCCTCCAAGGACAGTGTGGGCAGCCCTGCTGAAATCCAAACCTTTTGAAACATGACTCTGATTATTACCATTTGGCAGCAGATTGGGGCAATTGCATATATTAGTTTAACAGCAAAATAGCATTTTCAAGTGTTAATAAAAATTATTGGCTTGTCACTGACTATTAAGGGGTGTGAGCAGTGAAAATGGGTGATGGTAATAAAAATAGAAGCACAGACACAGAGCAGTGTAGAAATCTCAACTAGTGGAGGTAGGGGTACAAACGAAGATACTGAAGGGAAACATTGGGGAAAATGAACGGACCAACAAACCTATAGACAGCCTCCCAAAAAACACAGGTGTAATGAATCTACTATAATAAAGTTGACTCAAAATTCAAGGTTGAGAAAAACCATGGCCAACCCCACCCCACCCACAGGTAATCTGGTCTACTGCCTAAGTATATTCTAAACCACTGTAACCCTTCAAAAGCAGTATTCTGTAAATACTGGGTTGTGGTGGGCAGAGCAAAGCTGATTTACTTTTCTTCAGTCTTGCCTCAGCTTCTTTACTTCTCTGAACTTCAGACCCCTCATCTGTACAGTGTGAGTTAATAATTGTTTTTACACAATCACTGTGAAGACTGACTCATTTGGGGGGAGGGGAATATCACATTAAAAGTTTTCTACATATCAAAAGAAAACTCCACAGAGTTAAAGAAACAACCCAGAAACTGGGAGAAAATATTTGCACATCACATCACACATCTGATATGTGGTTGGTATCAAACAATAATAAAGAACTCACATAGCTTTGAAAAAAGGAATGATCAAATAAAAAAATAGGCAAATGATACAGTTTTCTAAGGAAAAGATGAACATGACCTACAGACATGAAGAAATGCTCAGCTTCACTCATCATTAGAGGAGCGTAAATTAAAACTACATTCAGATTCCATCTCATACCTTTGAGAATGGCCTATATCAACAAAACAGGAAATAAGTACTGGTGAGGATGTGGAGAAAGAGGAACTCTGTTATACTGTTGGTGGGAATGCAGAGTGGTACAAACCCTGTGGGAAACATCATGGAGAATCCTTAAACAAATAAAAATGTTAATAACTTAAAACCTAGCAATACTACTCTTGAGAATTTATCTAAAAGACATTAAACCCTTAATTTGAAGGGATATATGCACCCCTACATTCACAGTTGCACTATTTGAAATAGCCAAAATATGGAAGCAACCAAAATGTCTATCAACAGATAACTAGATAAAGAATTCATGGGAAATATACTCGATGGAGTGCTACTCAGCAATTAAAAATAGAATGCTTTGTCCCTTAGGACAATATAGATGGAACTGAAGGCAACTATCCTTAGTAAAGTAAGTGAAAGACAGGCAATGAATTATTTCAGTCATATGTAGAATATAGAGAACTGAAGCACACAAACTTGCAAAACAAACAAAAAAAAAGGGCAAGGGAGATAGCATAATGAGTTATTCAAAGAGACTTTCATGCCTGAGGCTCTAAAGTCCCAGGTTCAATCCCCTGCACCACCTTAAGCCAGAGCTGAGCAATGCTATAATGTTCTAGAATGTTCCTAGCCACGACCACAGAATGCTAGCTCAGACCTACAGGGATGCAGAGGTTACACAGGCTCCTGCACTGAATATAGGACCCAGATCAAATAGAAGAGGTTTACAGTTAATAATATTTATATACTTTCCTCGTATTTGGGAGCTACTCTCTTCCCTGATGCAGCTTTCTAGTCCTTTTTCCAACTATGATACCATCTCACTAGAGCTCAGGCAGAAATTAGTAAAGTCATGTATGATCCCCTTGGAATATACCTAAAATAGACCTACTAGCTTTTCCAAAATGGAGACCCAATATCATCTGCTATATTCTTGCCTTTAAGTTTCTGATTATTTAACAATTGTTCTGCTTTATATCTTAATGCTTTTTCAGTCACCAAGTTTCAGATGCTACCATGATGCCAACCTGACTTCCTTGGGCAGACAACCTCACCAATGTGTCCTGGAACCTCACCTCTCTAGACCCCTGCCTCACTAGGGAAAGAGAGAGAGGCTGGGAGTATGGATCGACCTGTCAACACTCATGTTCAGCAGGGAAGCAATTACAGAAGCCAGACCTTCCACCTTCTGTGGCCTATAATGATCCTGGGTCTGTTCTCCCAGAGAATAAATAGGAAAGCTCTGAAGGGAGGGGATGGGATACAGAGCTCTGGTGGTGGGAATCGTGTGGAATTGTACCCCTCTTATCCTATGGTCTTGTCAATATTTCCATTTTATAAATACATTTTAAAAAGTGACAGTGGAGGACCTAGTAGGGGTTATACTGTTATGTGGAAATGTTATGCATGTACAAAATATTTTATTTTACTTTTGACTGTAAATCATTAACCCCCAATAAAGAAATTTTTAAAAAAAGTAACCAACCCATCTGTAAGAACTTGTAAGAGCTATCATGGTTATCCCTGGGGGCTTGTGGGCACGGAACTTTGGTGGTGGGAGTGGTGTGGAACCACATACCCCTATTATCTTGTAAATCACTATAAATCACTAATGAAAATACAAAAAGAGGGAAAGATACTGAATCACTTGACAAATGCTGAAAATGCTTTTCATGCGCCAGGGAATCAGGGAACGTAGTAGAGATGAGATTCAAAACTGAATGGGACCCAACCTTTAAGAGGAACACTATAGACAAACAAGCAGGAAATTGCAGAGTAATGCAGTAAGAGTTACAGTAGTACACCAGAAAAGGCCATCTAAGCCTGACCAGGAGGCCAGGAAAGGAAAAAGCTCAGTACTAACAGATAAGTTGGAAATTCTAATGAAAATTGAAAAACAAAAATAGATGTGGGAGAAAAAAGAAAATAAATAAATTTCAAAACAATCAAATGATATTAAAATATCAGAAGTACATTGTGACAATACAGTAAGAATGCAAGGACCTAAAAGTCAAAGATTTAGAACTAAAACTTAACTTTGACACTTACTTACCTGGGTGGAAGGAAAAGACAGTAATTTAAATGAGCTGAAACTTATTTCCTTCATTTTATATAAAATGGGATTATTCTCACCTCACAGAGTTGTTATGAATATTAAACAATTTACTTAAAAGCACCTGACATATATAAGGTAGCTGATATTTATTCATTGGATGTGAAAATACTCTGTTGGGAGACAGATAAGGAGCTCCTTTTTGCCTTTAATCACTTAGAAAGGAGCAAGAGAGCTCTTTCCCCTCCCGCTTTCCCATTCCAGGCTGAGTAAATTTTTATTGACCTAAAAAATTGCTTTTAAAATGTTGGTCTATAAGTAACAATCTGATATTCAATAAAAACAGTACTTAAAATAAAATTTAAATCTTAGCCTCCCATCACCTATTCCCACCACAAGATACCAAACAGACCATAAATTCTGTGAAAAGCTATATGACAACTTTGACTACATCAAAAGTCATTATCTTTGACATTAATATCTTCACTCACTAAATAATGAATCTCTCTATGTGGTGTATAGGAAGAGAACTCAACCCTCACTTGTTTGACTAGTAAGATGGCTTTTCTTGAAAACCCCAATGAAGGAATGGCCAGGGTTACATCTATCCTCTTTATTGGTCTCCAGTATTTAGCAGAGCATCTGTCATGTGATAAGTGCTCAATAAATACTGATGATAGCATTAATGAATAAACCAATGAGCCCCTTAGAATACCAATAATAAATTGCCCCAATCCATCCCCATCTATACATAAGTGAAAGTACTGTTCTAGCTCCTTCATCCTCCAAGGGCTATAAAATGAGGGGAGATAACATAAACACCAGTACTATTTCCAATGTCTTCACATTTTATAGAATCATCCTCAGGTCAATACTGTTCACTGATAAATGCCTATATATGAATGTTTCTTTGCATATGTGTAAATCAATGTCTATGTGAGTGTGTGTGACACACAAATTACTTCTCTTTTCTTTGGATTCTGAGTTCTTTCATGGTTCTGCAGATGAAACACAATACCCAAATATAGTTATTACTTCATTTCAGAGACCGGGTTTTAAGCAAGCCTCCGAGAACATGAAAGACCAGGAATATAACAAGGCCCTCTAGTTCAAGAAGGAACAAAAGTTACACCATTTGAGCTGGCTGGTTATCAGACCAACTCTAGATGCAACTTATATTTCTTAACATAGAAATGCTTTTAGTTTGACAAATCTATATTATTACCATCAGTACACATTTTAAACCACATAACCAATTATAACTGAATTCTCAATTCTAAATCCTTCTAACATCATGTGTTGAACTGAGCACCTAGCAGAGAATTAATCATAAATTGAAATACAACATTCTAATTTCTCTTACCCTTCTTCCTTTCCCTCACTCCCTCAAATTACTGTATGAGAAGAATGATGTAGAAAAGCACATAGAACTGGGAGTAAGGAACCCCAGGCTCTGTTACAGTTCTGCCATTAATAAGCCATATCACTCAGAAAGAACTAGTCAGTTTATCTCTGGCTCTATTCTTGAGTCTGTGAAATAATCTCTTCTGGCCTTAAAGTTCTGCAAAATCTTCTGTCCTCTATTTCCCACCTCAGTATTAACCTTCTCTTCTTGGCTCCTCCTGGGTCTAGGAGTAGGCCTTTTTGTAGCTCATCAGTGCACGTCCCAATCCTCTGGTTTGTTCTGGGGTTCCAATACTATAGTAGAAACAGTATCTCAATGGGACAAGAAAACCAGCCATGGGGAGTCTATTCTCCTTGCTTCCTTCTCTGGGGGTTCATGGCCTTCTCCACACATTTCTGCTTCAAACTCAGAAATCACTCCCATTTCCCCCTGAGGCACTACTGGTGGTGATGACTACACCAAGTTGCTGCTGACTATAGGACACTAACAGTTCCCATGGTTTCCTGGTGCACTGCTCACATCTTCATAAACAGTGCTCTTAATAAATGCTCTTCAAATTAAACAAAGTGAGAATGTCATCTGTTTTCTTTTTGGTCCAGAAGTGATACATATTCCCCCTGCCTTTCATAAGATGCTTGCGGGGCGGGGGGTGAGGGGGAAGGTGCACCTGGTTGAGTGCACATGTTACAAGTACAAGAATCCAGGTTTGAGTCCCTGGTCCCCACCTGCAAGGGAAAAGTTTTGTGTGTCGTGAAGCAGTGCTGCAGGTGTTTCTTTTGTCTTTCTCCCCCTTCCCTCTCAATTTCTGGCTGTCTCTATCAAATAAAATAATTTTTAAAAAGAATGCCTAAGAATCCCTTAGGTCAAAATGGCAAAAGCAGGTTTCAAATCTCACCACCACCTGGCAATTAAGGACTGGCCTATCCTGATAATGCTGCCTGCTCACCCTCAGAACCTGGATAGGGCAGCAGCAGCATGAGGCTTTTTAGGTGCCTGTTCCTATGGATAGGATAAATAAACATGTGGAATGTTTCAAGAGCAGAGGCTTTAGGGCCAGCATTTTGAGAGTGAGGAGTTTAAAAGCTTTGGGAATCAGCAAGCAATTATCAGAAAAAGCAAAATTCAGAGACAGGCAAAGCACTGTCACAGAGGAAAATGTGATCATTACAGGACTCGGCACTGCTGCAAAAGTCAACTGGTTAATGAAACCCCAACTTCCTGTTTCTCCTCTCTTTTATTTGGTTGAAATCTACTTCATGGAGAGGGAAAAAATGAGTCTGAGAATCAGTTTATACTGACAAATTATAAACCAAAAAAAAAAAAGAAAAGAAACAGAACAAGATAAGAAAACAGTCAAGATGGCATTTCAAGGAAATATACTATAATTAGCTTTAGGGGTTTTTCTTGTTTGTCTTAATATGCAAAAAAGAAATTAAAATAGTCCAAAATAATGAAAGTTCCTTGTTGTGACAATATAGCACCATAGTTGCTATTTGGTCAGTCATCATAGTTTTTAGAAAGCAAAGTACTTAGTTGTCTTTTCTCTGAATTTCAGCATTTTTACACTGTTAGAACATCATGTGCCTGGTCCGGGAGGTGGCGCAGTGATAAAGCTTTGGACTCTCAAGCATGAGGTCCCGAGTTCGATCCCTAGCAGCACATGTCCCAGAGTGATGTCTGGTTCTTTCTCTCTCCTCCTATCTTTCTCATAAATAAATAAAATCTTTTTTAAAAAATAACACCATGTGCATCAGGCCTGACTTACCATATCCATTGTCACCATAGAAATGGCAGGGCAGGGGGATGGTACTGTCATCCTGCACCTTTTTTCTCATACCTCAGAGGTTCAGTGCAGCTCCTCCCAACTCAACTTAGCTGCAAGTGGGCTGGAATCCAAGGACAAAGCTCTGTAAGGCCAGATACGGAAACATACTTGGGATGGCTCCAACTTGCCCTTACCAAACTCCATTTGAAAAGCAGAAAGCTTGACTTAGAACTTCACATACCAGCTCTTGACCCCTCATGAGTCCAGTAAATCTACAAATCCTTAATGAGGCTCCTGATATGAGTAGTGAAGAATGTTCCAGTTAAGAAAAGACTTGGCATCTACTCACACAGACTGACTCCCAGTGTGAAGGGACACAATGACAGACACACACACACACACACACACACACACACGACTAGACTGTCACATCTGACAAGGTTCTATGGAAGGATGAAGAGGCTCTAGTGTTCTTGGGTAGTGAAGGCAACTTCATCCAGAAGCAAATTATGAGTCACTCTAGATTTCAGGGAGAACCAAGGTGAGGAACCAGGCATGAGCTGAAGTAAAAAAGTGAGGTGTTGGGAGTCGGGCAGTAGTGCAGCGGGTTAAGTGCACATGGCGCAAAGTGCAAGGATCCTGGTTCAAGTCCCTGGCTCCCCACCTGCAGGGGAGTCACTTCACAGGCCACTGTGAAGCAGTGGAGCAGTGAAGCAGGTCTGCAGGTGTCTATCTTTCTCTCCCCCCTCTGTCTTCCCCTCCTCTCTCTATTTCTCTCTGTCCTATCCAACAACAACAACAATAACTACAACAACAAGGGCAACAAAAGGGAATAAATAAATAAATAAGTTTAAAAAAATTAAAAAATGAGGTGTTAAAATACTGATCAGAGAGGGCAAGCAATGTGGCCTGGCCAGAAGCAAGAGCTGGTGACAAGAATAGTTGTGAGATGAAGCTGAAAAGATGCATGCAAGGATTTGAGTGCTTGGACTTCAGGCTGGAGAGGTGTCAAGGATCCCTGGAAAAGCAAGAGAGGAAGGAACAGATCACCAAGCCCAGTTTAGCCTCTGCCTCCATGGTGAATGAAACTGGACCTCTCTTCCCAAGTTGTTTGGGCAATCAAGGAGGCCGGCTTATTGCAGCATAGAAATCTCTTCTCTGCCTCCTGATAATAGCAACCACTGCAGAGAAGTTAAGACCCCAGTTTTATAATGATTAAGACACCCAGGTGCTCATGAAATAATATTCACTGAAGTGTTTTTGATTGAAATAGTATTCATAGAAACAGCTCTCATCTCCACATGAACCTCTCCCTGTGGTGACATAAACCTAAATACGGTGACCCTGTGTTACTGCCTGAGACTGTCCTCATACT
This sequence comes from Erinaceus europaeus, assembly GCF_950295315.1. Taxonomy (NCBI): domain Eukaryota; kingdom Metazoa; phylum Chordata; class Mammalia; order Eulipotyphla; family Erinaceidae; genus Erinaceus; species Erinaceus europaeus. The sequence continues at coordinate 51,353,516 of NC_080168.1, forward strand.
CAGAGACTTCTCTTGGCATCACTCATCTCCTCCCTGGGCACTTCCTGTTTATTACCTTCACTCACTCATTCAAAGGTTATCCCACAGTCTCAGTGCAACTCTTCATCTTTAGGCAACATAGTTTTTTAATTCTCTCCTGCTCTACTTTGGCTGAATTAATAGATGAAAGGGTGTGTGTGTGTGTGTGTGTGTGTGGTCATTTTCATTCATTTTGCTTCTTCCTTCCCATTTTCATTGCTCCATGCTTTATCTTGCTTCTTAAATCTGTTTTCTCCGAAGCGAGAATCATACCCCTAGACAAAGGAATATGATTAAAATTAAAAACCGACGTTGCCTAAAGATGAAGAGTTGCACTGAGACTGTGGGACAACCTTTGAATGAGTGAGTGAAGGTAATAAACAGAAAGTGCCCAGGGAAGAGATGAGTGATGCCAAGAGAAGTCTCTGAGTACAATAGTCTCAGGCAGTGTGTGTGTGTTCATTTTCATTAATTTTGCTTCTTCCTTTCCATCTTCATTGCTCCATGCTTCATTTTGCTTTTTAAATCTGTCTTTTCCTTGAAATTTCCTCTTCAAGAGTTCTTTTTGGAGTGTCTTCACATTTTCACCCACTCCATTTTTACTAAAGCTATCTTGACACAAGTCACTAACAGTATGTTCATGAGCAACTCCAGTTCTCTCTCTCTCTCTCTATCTCTCTCTCTCTCTCTCTCTCTTTTCTGCTGTTCTAATTTTCTCTGGAAGTTCTTGACAAGATTTATCATCTGTTCCTTCCCCATTTCCCTGTCTCACTTCACATTTAACCTCGGCATTTATTTCCCTACTCTGTTCACACCTGCAGATATCTTGGGATGCATCTGACTCTACTCTCTTCCTTTCTCTATCTTTGTCCAGTCTCTACAGAGGGTTTAATTTCTACCTAGAATTGAATCATGACCCTGCATTTTTCCTCTCTACTAGTCTCCAATGACTCAAACTTTTCTCATCCTTAGCCTATAAAGAGATGCCCTGTCTCACACTTTTACTCATCTGTTTGGGCCCTGGTTTCATGTCAAGGTTAACATATCTAAAATGTTTTAACAGCTTTTCGTGTGCCCTTGTCATTCCCCATCTAATTTCTATTTAGGTCAAAGCCAAACCTTGCTCCGTTCTCTACTTGGGCATGAAATCCTTTCTTCTTCATCTGAGGCCATGTTGCACACACCATCTTTCCTCTGGCTTCTCTCATTCCACATCAAAATATCCGCAGCAGAATCATTTTCCTCTCCTGCTTGCCAAACTATATTTTTCTGTCTTTAAAAATATGACATCTTCTTTTTGAGTCTCCTCTTTCTTTAAGAATCTACACAGATAGGCAGCGATGTAGCTTGACAGAAACATAACTGATCCAGTCTGAGATCCACAGTTTAATGAAAGGAGCTGTTAAGCCTTTATCCCTACATCTAATTAATCATTCATGCCTTGAACCTCACTCATGAGCATGCTTGCTCATTCTCACACCAATGATCCACATTTCCATCTGTCTCCTCATCCACAGTCAATGATGCTCTTTCTTAAATAAATCATGCCAGAAGAAAGATGAAGAAATAGAGAAAAGATCAGTGAGTTACATATGACACAAGTGTTCAAAATTGGCATATGTGTTATATATTTTTTTTAAAGAGGCATTGAGAAATAGTGGGAAAGGTCCCGGAATTGGAAAGGTGAAGTATAAGACTCTGAGCACATCTCTTAACCTCAATGAACCTCAGAGAAGTGACTCATCTCTAAAATTGTAAAAAGAATGCCTAATTCACAGGCTGGTGAGATTTGTAAGAGAAAATAGGTCTAAACATCACTTATATGTTGAAAGGCACTGTGCAAATGTGGAGGCTTGTTATTATTAAATAGAACTGACAAATAAATTATTAATTTGTGCATATATTATGATGTAAATTATAACTAATAACAAAATTCATTCTTAAGTCTAGTTTACTAAGATCTACTTTGCATACATTAAATCCACTCTTTTAGGTATACAGTTCTATACACTTCCACAAATGTATAAAGTACATGTATACTATATACCATAATGCACATACAGAATATTTTCCTCAACCAACAAGTGTTCTATGCTGTTTTCTAATCAATCCCTGCATGGCTTTTGACACCAACTGATCAAATATCTGTCCATATACTCTGGCCTTTTCCAGAATGTCCAATAATTAAAATTACACTATACATATATTGTTGTATCTAACTTTCTTCTCTTGCTATAAGGTCTCTTGAGACTCCTCAATGTTCTTCTATATATAAGTATTTTATTCATTTTATTAACAATGTATTTTTCCACTCACTGTTGACAGACATTTGGGGGTGCTTCCACTTTTGGTGGTTATGAATAAAGCTGCTATATCATTCACAAGCAGTTCTGAGTGTGAGCTTATGCTTTCATTTCTCTTAGATGGGTAACTTCAGGTGAGACTGCTGGGTTATAGGAAAAACAGTATTTTAATTTTATAAGATATTGCCAAATGGGACCAGGCAGTGGTGCACCAGTTGAGTGTACACTTTACCATGCATAAGAGTCCAGGAACTTTAGTTGCCACCTCTCAGAAGTATGCTTCATAAACAGTGAAGCAGTGGTACAGGTATCCCTCTTTCTCTATCCCTCTCTATCTCTGCTTTCTCTATCAATATCTTTCTGTCTTTTTCTATACAATAAATAAAATATTAAGGGATTGGGTGGTGGTATACCTGGTTGAGTGCATATGTTACAATGTACAAGTACCCAGGTTCAGGCCCCCAGTCCCTACCTGCGGGGGGAAAGCTTTGCAAGTGGTGAAGCAGGGCTTCAGGTGTCTCTCTGCCTCTCTCCCTATCTCCCCCTTCCTTTCAATTTCTGGCTGTTTATATCCAATAAATAAGATAATACAATTTTAAAAGCTATTTCCAAATTCTCCAAGGGTCTACACCATTTTACATTCCCACCAACAGCTCCTTCACATTCTTTTAAGTTTTTAAGGCTTGCAAATAAAGGCAGCTTTTCACTTTTTTCCCCACTTCCTTTTCAAGTTTAATGGCATTGGTTATGACCTCGGATATAATTTTTCAGAAGAGGAGCACAGAGACAATCAATGCCTCATTCTTAATCTCAGGAGTAGAGCAGTCAGCCATCTAGAGCAAGAAGGCTATTATTAACTGGTTCAGCAGTAGAGAGCATGCTTTCCAAGCCTGAGGCCCTGGGTTAAATCCCTGGAGCCACACTGCTCTTTCTCTGTCATAAAATAAGAATAAACATTCAAACAAATAAACAAATCTTCTTCAAAGCCAATGAGGATATTACTTGTAGAATTTTTTCAAAGACAGTCTTTTTCATATCAAAGAAGTATCCTACTATTTCTAGTTTGACAAAATTGTTGTAGTCATGAATATGTATATATAGTTGGTGTGTGTGTGCGTGTGTGTGTATGTGTTTCCTTTATTGGAATTTTTTTGCACCTTTGCTTCAGGATTCCTTCTATGAACTTGGCTACTCATGGAAACTTGAGAAGAGAGTGATGTGCTTAAATTAGCACAGGAGGTGGGTTGTTTTCCTTACAGCCTAGCAAGGATCAGACAGTAAAAGGGCCCCCCATCCCCGGGCTATCTTCCTGTAAATAATAAAGAGGTCATTAAAACAAAACAAAACCATTGGAGAATAGATCTAGATAAGAAACTGATGAAGAATAAGAGTGAAATGTGGGGAAAGTGGAAGACTGAAGTTATATTGGTGGGGGTGAGGGGGAAATCAGTGATAGGTAGTAATTTATGGAATAAAATATGTAAGTTTCACATCAATTTCCAGTATCAGTAGTACACAGGGTGGTAGGAACTCCAGCAGACAGACAATGAAGGATAAATAGTAAGCCACAGAAACAGAGCAAGCAGAGCTAATAAATGGATTTAAGTGTCAACTAAAAGGAGATAAAAGGCACAGAGAAAACAACTTATGAGATGATCATCTTCCTATGTTATGGTTAGATATCCCATTAAAAACAACCTTCCCATTACTATAAGAATTTCCATTCTGGGGGAGTCGGGCAGTAGCACAGTGGGTTAAATGCATGTGGCGCAAAGCTCAAGGATCAATGTAAGGATCCCAGCTGGAGCCCTTGGCTCCCCACCTGCAGGGGAGTTGCTTCACAGGTGGTGAAGCAGGTCTGCAGGTGTCTCTCTTTCTCCCCCATCTCTGTCTTCCCTTGCTCTCTCCATTTTTCTCTGTCCTAGCTAACAACGACAACATCAATAACAACAACAATAAAAAAGAACAAGGGCAACAAAAGGGAAAATAAATTAATATGTATATGTGAATTTCCATTCCTTCTTCATTCCTGTATGCACACATTTTTGAAAATAATTTTCTACTGTGAAGCGGTGCCATCACTAAATTAGATACGCAACTCAGATAGCAACAGACATGTGGGGGGAAAAGCTCAATATAACTGATTATCAGAAAAATGCAAATCAAGACAACAATGAAATGCTACCTCACACCTATGAAAATTTCATACATCAAAAGAAAAAGAAACAAGTGCTGGTAAAGTAGTGAAAAAGGAACCATTGTACACTGTTAATGGGAATGTAAATTGCTTCAGGCCCTGTGGAACAAAGTCTGAAAAGTTTTCAAAATGTTAAAATAGACCTACTACATGATTCATCAATCCCAATCCAGAAATTCCTAGGTATCTGTCCAAAGAACAGCAATCACTTACCCTAAGAAATTTATCCATGATTATATTCATCACTGAGCTCTAGATAACAATTAAGATTTGGAGGAAGATGGCAGACTGAGAAGCTGCTAGCAGTGTGTGCTCTGATCACATCTTCTGGAAACGGTAGGATTTTCTGCCTTTAGCAGGCCAGTCAATAAGGGGTCCTAGTGGTGACACCAAAGAGGTAACTATAATTTAATTTGGGTTAAGAATTAGAGTAAAGGTGGCATGGACTAGCGGGCGGGCTGCTCCAGACTTCCTAGGCGGCGGTGGGCAAGGCGGGTGCACGGGGCATTGTCCTCCGCCCGGGAAGGCGGCTCCTCTGCTGGTTGCAGAGCGCTGCTGGGTGGCCAGCAGAGGACCCAGAGGCAGCAATATAGCTTGGGGGCTTTCTCTTGGGAGTCTTCAGGGACCACCGCGACCCTGAGGGCGGATCCAAAGAGTTCTTAAGTATAGCTCTCATTGGATCAAAGGACTTGGAGCTAGTATTCATTTTCGAGAAATCCTTTAAAAAAGTCTAGAGGAGGGGGTTTCCCAGAAGATGGCAAACTGAGAAGTGGCTTAAAAAAGTCTGGAGGGGGGGGGTTTCCCGGAAGATGGCGGACTGAGAAGCTGCTAGCCGCTGAGCTCCGAACACATCTCCTGAAAACAGTAGGATTTTCGGCCTTTAGCAGGCCAGCCAATAAGGGGTCATAGCGGTAACAAGGAGGTGACTATAACTTAATTTGGGTTAAGAATTAGAGTAGGGGAAAAAATTCTTTTTTCTTCCTTTTAATTTTCAATCATACCTCCTTCCCCCCCCCCATAATCAGTCCCTGGGGACCAGCTCCTAGCAGGATGCCCCACACCACCAAACAGGGTGCTTTTTTGAATTCACTGATACACATTTGAAAAGTTCCTTACACTGCTCTTTAATTACAACTCTTTTTCTTATCTTCTCCCTTTTCTCTCTCTTGTCTCTCTCTCTCTTTCTTTTTTTTTAATCTTTTCATACACTTCTTCCTTCTTCTTTGCCTTTCTGAATTCGTGAATTACTTTGGGGAAGAAATCTGACTCAGAGTGGACTCTCTATGTGTGTATCTCTGCTCTAGTTCCCTTTCCCTTCTTATTACCCCTAGAATATACAGTGGATAGTAGATTTGCATAACTGTCTATTCTTGCTATCCTCTCTTTCTTTTCTCTTTCTTCACTGGGATTTGGTCACTATTTTTTCACGGACTGGAGAAATTGTTTGGCTAACTGGTAATGATTAAACTACTTCAATACTTACTTCAGTTGCCACTGTAATTCCGGAGGTTGGTGAGTGCAATTGTCATAAAGGTATTTAGTACAGTGTTACTTGTACTCAAGACACAACAACTGAGGAACAACAGAGCATAAAAAAAAGAAACACATAAATCAAAAAAATGGGTAGATCAAAAACAAATAAAACTGCTACTCCAATGAATGAAGACAAGAGCCCAGAAGAAACTACAAATCAGCCAGAAGTAACCATAGATAAGAAGAGTATGCAAGCAATAATAAACTTATTAATCACAGAAATGAAAACAACATTGGAGGAAAGGAATGGCAGTATCAGGGAAACAACAGTTGAGACCCCCAAGGAAAATACTGATTATCTTGAGGCAATTAGAGAACTGAAAGCGGAAATAGCTGTAATGAAGAAAGAAGCTGAGGCAAGGGAAAGCAGAATAACAGAAGCAGGAAACAGAATTAGTCAGACAGAGGATGAGTTAGAGAAAACAAAGAAAGAGGTGAAAGAGCTTAAAAAGAGATTGAGAGACACTGAAAACAACAACAGAGACATATGGGATGATCTCAAAAGAAGTAACATTCATATAATTGGGCTGCCAGAGGAAGAAAGAGAGGAAGGGAAAGCAAACATTCTAGAGGAAATAATACAAGAAAACTTCCCAGACCTGAATAACAGAAAGGATATCAAGGTTCAAGAGGCCCAGAGAGTACCAGACAGAATCAACCCAGACCTGAAGACACCAAGACACATCATAGTCACAATGAGGAGAAGTTAGCATAAAGAAAGGATCCTAAAGGCCGCAAGAGAGAAACAAAAAGTCACATACAAGGGAAAACCCATAAGATTGTCTGCAGACTTCTCCACTCAAACTCTAAAAGCCAGAAGGGAGTGGCAAGATATCTATCGAGCCCTGAATGAAAAAGGGTTTCAGCCAAGGATAATATATCCTGCTAGACTTTCATTCAAACCAGATGGAGGGATCAAAACCTTCTTAGATAAACAACAGTTAAAGGAGGCAACCATCAACAAGCCAGCCCTGAAAGAGGTACTAAAAGACCTCTTATAAACAAGAACATCACTATAATACTTCCAATATATCAGAGCAAACAAATTTTTTTTAGAACAATGGCACTACATTACATTAAATCCATAATATCAATAAATGTCAATGGCTTAAACTCACCCATCAAAAGGCACAAGGTGGGGGGATGGATCAGAAAACATAACCCAACCAATGCTGCTTGCAAGAATCCCATCTGTCACAACAAGATAAACACATACTTAAAGTGAAAGGATGGAAAACTATCATACAGGCTAATGGACCACAAAAAAGGACAGGAACAGCCATTCTCATCTCAGACATGATAGATTTTCAATTAAATAAAGTAATAAAAGATAGGCAAGGACATTACATAATGATTAGAGGATCAATCAGCCAAGAAGACTTAACAATTATTAACATCTATGCACCCAATGAGGGACCATCTAAATACATTAAGCATCTACTGAAAGAATTTCAAAAATACATCAATAGTAATACAATAATAGTGGGAGACTTCAATACCCCACTCTCACACTTAGACAGATCAACAAAGCAGAGAACCAATAAAGATACAAGAGAATTGAATGAAGAGATCGACAGACTAGACCTCTTGGACATTTTCAGACTCCTCCACCATGAAAAACTGGAATACACCTTCTTTTCAAATCCACATAACACATATTCAAGGATAGACCACATGTTAGGCCACAAAGACAGCATCAATAAATTCAAGAGCATTGAAATCATCCCAAGTATCTTCTCAGATCACAGTGGAGTAAAAATAACATTTAACAACAAATGGAAAATTATTAAAAGACACAGACTTTGGAAACTAAACAACATGCTCCTTAAGAACCACTGGGTCAGAGACTCACTCAAGCAGGAAATTCAAATGTTCCTGGAAACAAATGAAAATGAAGACACAACCTATCAAAATATTTGGCACACAGCTAAAGCAGTACTTAGAGGGAAACTTATAGCCACACAATCACATATTAAACACCAAGAAAAAGCTCAAATGAACGACGTTACTGCACACCTCAAGGACTTAGAGGAAGAGGAACTAAGGAACCCTAAAGCAACCAGAAGGACAGAAATCACGAAAGTTAGAGCAAAAATCAACAACATCGAAAAGAAGAGAACCATACAAAAGATCAATGAAGCCAAATGTTGGTTCTTTGAAAGATTAAACAAAATTGACAAACCCCTAGCCAGACTCACCAAACAAAACATAGAGAAGACTCAAATTAATAGAATTGTAAACAATGCAGGAGATATCCCAACTGACACCACAGAAAGCCAGAGAATCCTGCGAAACTTCTATAAAGAACTATATGCCACCAAGCTAGAGAATCTGGAAGAAATGGAACAATTCCTAGAAACCTATGCACTTACAAAACTGAACCACGAAAAACTGCAAAATCTAAATGGACCAATCACAAACAAAGAAATTAAAACCGTTATCAAGAATCTCTCCAACAACAAAAGTCCTGGACCAGATGGCTTCACAAACGAATTCTACAAAACTTTCAGGAAACAGTTAATACCCATACTTCTTAAGCTATTCCATAAGATTAAAGAAACAGGAATACTCCCTTCCACCTTTTATGAAGCCAACATCACCCTGATACCAAAAGCTGATAGGGACAGAACAAAAAAGGAAAACTACAGACCAATATCTCTGATGAACATAGATGCCAAAATATTAAACAAGCTCTTGGCCAACCGGATACAGCAACACATCAAAAAGATTGTTCATCATGACCAAGTGGGATTCATCCCAGGAATGCAAGGCTGGTTCAACATCTGTAAGTCAATCAATGTCATTCACCACATCAATAAAAGCAAAGCCAAAACCACATGATTATCTCAATAGATGCAGAGAAAGCCTTTGACAAAATCCAACACCCATTCATGCTGAAAACTCTACAAAAAATGGGAATAGATGGGAAATTCCTCAAGATAGTGGAGTCTATATATAGCAAACCTACAGCCAACATCATACTCAATGGACAGAAGCTGAAAGCATTCCCCCTCAGATCGGGGACTAGACAGGGCTGTCCACTGTCACTGTTACTCTTCAACATAGTATTGGAAGTTCTTGCCATAGCAATCAGGCAAGAGAAAGAAATCAAAGGGATACAGATTGGAAGGGAAGAAGTCAAGCTCTCACTATTTGCAGATGATATGATAGTATACATAGAAAGACCTAAAGAACCCAGTAGAAAATTACTGGAAGTTATTAGGCAATATAGCAAGGTATCAGGCTACAAAATCAATGTACAAAAATCAGTGGCATTTCTTTATGCAAACACTAAATCTGAAGAAGAAGACATCCAGAAATCACTCCCATTTACTGTTTCAGCAAAATCAATCAAATACCTAGGAATAAAGTTGACCAAAGAAGTGAAAGACTTGTATACTGAAAACTATGAGTCGCTACTCAAGGAGATAGAAACTGATACCAAGAAATGGAAAGATATCCCATGCTCATGGATATGAAGATAAAATATCATCAAAATGAATATTCTCCCCAGAGCCATATACAAATTTAATGCAATACCCATCAAAGTTCCACCAAGTTTCTTTAAGAGAATAGAACAAAAACTACAATCATTTATCTGGAACCTGAAAACAACTAGAATTGCCAAAACCATCTTGAAGAAAAGAAACAGAAATGGTGGCATCACACTCCCAGACCTTAAACTATATTATAAAGCCATCATCATCAAAACAGCATGGTACTGGAACAAAAATAGGCACACAGACCAGTGGAACAGGATTGAAAGCCGAGAAATAAATCCCAACACCTATGGGCATCTAATCTTTGATAAGGGGGCCCAAAGGATTAAATGGAAAAAGGAGACTCTTTTCAATAAATGGTGCTGGGAAAACTGGGTTGAAACATGCAGAAGAATGAAATTGAACCAGTATATCTCACCAGAAACAAAAATCAACTCCAAATGGATCAAAGACCTAGATGTCAGACCAGAAACAATCAAATACTTAGAGGAAAACATTGGTAAAACACTTTCCCACATACACCTCAAGGACATCTTTGATGAATCAAACCCAATTGCAAGGAAGACTAAAGCAGAAACAAACCAATGGGACTACATCAAATTGAAAAGCTTCTGCACATCCAAAGAAACTATTAAACAAACAAAGAGACCCCTCACAGAATGGGAGAAGATCTTCACATGCCAGACATCAGACAAGAAACTAATCACCAAAATATATAAAGAGCTCAGCAAACTTAACACCAAAAAAGCAAATGACCCCATCCAAAAATGGGCAGAGGATATGAACAAAACATCCACCTCAGAGGAGATCCAAAAGGCTAACAAACATATAAAAACTGCTCTAGGTCACTGATTGTCAGAGAAATGCAAATTAAGACAACACTAAGATTCCACCTCACTCCTGTGAGAATGGCATACATCAAAAAGGACAGCAGCAACAAATGCTGGAGAGGTTGTGGGGACAGAGGAACCCTTTTTCATTGCTGGTGGGAATGTAAATTGGTAGAGCCTCTGTGGAGAGCAGTCTGGAAACCTCTCACAAGGCTAGACATGGACCTTCCATATGATCCAGTAATTCCTCTCCTGGGGTTATACCCCAAGGACTCCATAACACCCAACCAAAAAGAGGTGTGTACTCCTATGTTCATAGCAGCACAATTCATAATAGCTAAAACCTGGAAGCAACCCAGGTGCCCAACAACAGATGAGTGGCTGAGAAAGCTGTGGTATATATACACAATGGAATACTATGCAGCTATCAAAAACAATGAACCCACCTTCTCTGACCCATCTTCGACAGAGCTAGAAGGAATTATGTTAAGTGAGCTAAGTCAGAAAGATAAAGATGAGTATGGGATGATCCCACTCATCAACAGAAGTTGAGTAAGGAGATCTGAAAGGGAAACTAAAAGCAGGACCTGACCAAATTGTAAGTAGGGCACCAAAGTAAAAACCCAGTGGTGAGGAGCTATACATGCAGCTTCCTGCGCCAGTGGGGGGTGGAGGTGGGTGGGAGGGATGGGTCACAGTCTTTTGGTGGTGGGAATGGTGTTTATGTACACTCCTAGCAAAATGTAGACATATAAATCAGTAGTTAATTAATATAAGAGGGGGAAAATCAATTGTATGTCTCAAAGTTTCTCAAAACACAAACTGAATCTTTTTAATATATAGGCTGTGTATTTGATATGCGGACTCTCTAAAAAGACTAGACCAAGTAGATTAGAAGCATCCAATAGCACAGCTATATACAAGATACTGGATACTGTACAGCAAACCATAACAAAAGGACTTTTCAAAGTTAACCCAATTAACAAATAATGTGATGATAACATTAACTATCGATTGTCTTTTTGAACCCTAAGACAGCAGGAACCTCACATCTCCACTATAGAGCCTCTACTTCCCCCAGTCCTGGAACCCTTGGATAGGGCCCGCTTTCCCGTATGCATCTCCCAATCCAAACCAAATAATATTACATCCGCCAATCACAACCTAACTAACGCAATGATTGCCACCTCAACATGCTTCACCTCAGACTGTGTCCAGAGACTTCACTTGTGGAATGACAACCCTTCAGCTTCATTACTCGGGTGAGACCTTTCCTTTTATAGTACACTCTAATTTCATCTTAGGTAGTTCACTTTCTAACAAAGTCCCATAACCTAGATATACACCAGTTTCTGTGAGAGAGAGCTTATGTTCACACGTATCCATAAACTACTGCAAAATATATACCTGAAAGCAGAAGTATGCTAGAGTTTGCAGTGAGTACCTCCCTAACACTTCCTCTCCACTATTCCAATCTTGGGATCCATGATTTCTCAACAATTTGTTTGGCTTCGTATGTTAACTCTCTTTTCAATCACCAGGTTCCAGATGCCACCAGGATGCTGGCTAGGCTTCCCTGGTTTGAAGACCCCACCAATGTGTCCTGGAGCTCAGCTTCCCCAGAGACACACCTTACTAGGGAAAGAGAGAGGCAGACTGGGAGTATGGACTGACCAGTCAACACCCATGTTCAGCGGAAAAGCAATTACACAAGCCAGACCTTCTACCTTCTGCAACCTTCAATGACCCTGGGTCCATGCTCCCAGAGGGCTAGAGAATGGGAAAGCTATCATGGGAGGGGGTGGGTTATGGAGATTGGGTGGTGGGAATTGTGTGGAGTTGTACCCCTCCTACCTTATGTTTTTGTTCATTAATCCTTTCTTAAATAAAAAATTTAAAAAAAACAATTAATATTTGAACACAGCTCAAATACCCAACAGCAGGTGAGTGGATATGGAAGCTGTGGTATACACACAATGGAATACTACTCAGCTTTACAAAAGGATGAGATCTTGTTTTTTGCTACAGTATGTGTGTAACTGGAGGGTGATGTACTAAGGAGGACATGTACTGGATAATATCACTCTTAAGTGGCATTTCAGAAACAAAGCAAAGGGAAAATACAGGGTAAAAAATTAATAAGCCCAGGTCTATTTCAGCAGAAACAAGAATTTAAAAGGGGGGGGATACATAGGGATGGAAATGTGTTGAGGATTCACTGAAGGAAGAAGGCAATTTGGGGTGAGTAGGGGTATTCTGACATGTATTTTGGGAAGATGTGAAACTGCATCTCTGTAACAATAGTCATGACTACTAACTATCTACAAAATGGAACCCCCCCACCCCAACTCTTCATTTGAACTTTTCCAACCTTTAGGTTCATGATTAGTCAACAATATGTTTGGCTCTATATGTTGACTCTTTTTTCAGGCACCAGGTTACAGATGCTAATATGATGCTAACCGGACATCCATGGGCAGACGACCCCACCAATGTGTTCCCTGCCCCACTAGGGAAAGAGAGAGACAGGCTGGGAGTATGGATCAACCTGTCAACACCCATGTTCAGCAGGGAAGCAATTACAGAAGCAAGACCATCCACCTTCTGCACCCATAATGACCCTTGGTCCATACTCCCAGAGGGATAAAGAATAAGAAAGCTATCAGGGGAGGGGATGGGATAAGGAGTTCTGGTGGTGGGAACTGTGTGTTGTACCCCTCTTATCCTATGGTTTTTGTCAGTGTTTCCTTTTAATAATAAATTTTAAAAAAACAATAGTCATGAAACTTTTCCTCAATTAAAAAATCCAGCTCTACAGTGAAGGGTAAAGTTGGATTTTCAGTGGTAAACTGAATACACTCTGTACACATGTGGATTTTCAGTGATGCACATCTGTAATTCCCTACTATCAAATATAATGCTACTTCAACAATTTTTTAATAAAGAAAAACTTAATCTAGACTTTTACTTGTTGGCTCGGGAATCTGCCAGTTTTCCTAAAAGAGACAGTATTCTTTTTTTAAATGAGAGAGAGAAAAAGACCAGATACCATTTGGTTACATATGGTGTCAGAAATCAAGCCCAGAGTCCTGGGCATACAAAGTCTGCGCTCTACCACTTAGTCACCAACTTAAATTTTATTTTTTATTCTATTTATTTTTAATCCTTTCATTTCATTTATTATTGGATAGAGACAGAGAGAAATTGATAGGAGAGGGGTGAGACTGAGAGAGGGAAAGAAACATAGAAACACCTGCAGCCCTACTTTATCACTCATGAAGCTTTCCCCCCTACAAGTAAGAGCTTGAACTTAAGTCCCTGCATACTTTAATGTGTGCACTTAGCCAGATGCACTGCCACCTGGTCCCCTAAAGATGATACAATGTCTTTATTTTGTTTGTTTGTTTGCCTCCAGGGTTATCCGAGGCTCAGTACTGCTCATGGTGGCGATTTATTCAATAAGACAGAGAGATATAGAGGGGTGAGGGAAAGATAGAGAGGGAGAGAGAAAGATAGACACCTGCAGATCTGCTTCACCACTTGTGAAATGGCCCTGCTGCAGATACGGAGCAGGGGCTTGAACCCGAGTCCTTTCTTGAGTCCTTGTGCATAGTACTATATGTGCTTAATTGAGTGTACCACTGCCCAATTCCTGCTACTCTCAAATTTTAAACAAGAGCCTCGGAAACTTGCTTTCAGAATTGTTTATTCAGCAGAATATTCATGTACAAGAAGGGAAAAGATTGGCAAGGTCTGGCCTATTAGACAACCCACATCTAGCGTAACATTTATCCAAATATAATCTGCAAGCAACTCGCCTCAAAAACTTATGTGCACTTGGCATAGCCTTCAGATACATAACCCTGACACTCAAAAAGATGACTCTGAATCTCTAGATATGTGATTTGGGAATCTGCATCTTTACATGTACTCCAGTTTACCACTGTAAACTCTAAGTAGAAAAGGCCTCATGGGATGAGTGCAAAGAAGTCTAGATCATCAGCCCAGTCCATTAGGCTCAGAGCAATTTTCCAGACTGTGGTCACAACTGACTGTTTTTAATGGAATAAAACAAAAACAGACTAGATCAGTTCATCTCAGAATTATTACAAAGCCAGTGCTTCTCATCACTTCATTTCATGACTCTGAACAGCCACAGAATAGTTCACCTCAAGCTGCCTCAGAAGGAGCACACACTCGATCATCTGTCCCCACAGTGCCACATCCCCCCATTCGCTACAAACTCACTGCTCCAGGACTGGGCCGCTGACCAAGCTCAACCAGTGGGGGAACCAGGATTTGAATGCAGAGATGGCAAATCTGCTAATGTGGACAAAACTTGTGAGGTGGAAGAGGTGGCCAGGAGCCAAGGCTGTCATTTGGAGTAAGTGATTTTGAGATGAGGGGTGCTGTTGAGCAGCAGGGAAGACGAGGTGGCATAAGGAAAGAAAAGAGACACAGACAGTAGCCAATAAAAGATTTCTCGCGGCCAGTGGGGAGAGTGGACCAAAAGGCAGCTGCCTTGGTTGCTTCTTGCTGCCTCACACTCACCCCCAAACCCACATGGGTTCGTGGTGAAGCCAATGTTCCTAGCTCTGTAATAAGTTCTCCCCAAAACCAAGCTTGCTCCAAGAACTTCAGTATTCTCAACCAAATGATCTAGGGTTTACAGTACCACGACAGAAACCATAGAACAAATTCTAACTCATAAATATTTGGGTAGCTCAGTTGACTCTTAAACAGTGGAGGGTGACAAATATATTTGACTTTTTTCTTTTTTTTTCTTTTTTTTTTTTTTTGCCTTCAGTTTCTGGGGCTCCATGCTGGCACTATAAATCCATCGCTCCCAGTGGCCATTTTGTTTCTTTTTTTCCTTTTCTTTTTTTTAGATAAAACAGAGAGAAATAGAGAAAGGAGGAAAGAAAGACAGACACCTGCTTCACTGCTTGTGAAGTGTACCCCTACAGGTGGGAAGCAGGGGTTCAAACCTAGGTCCTTGAGCTTAGTAATATGTGCACTTAACCAGATGTGCCACCACCCACCTCCCTAAATATGACATTCTTTTAGCCGTGTGGTATTTTCAAAAATCTGCATAGTCATCATATAGCCTAGACATATTAATAATTAAAAATAATAAGGTCAGGTCTTGATGCACCTGGTAGAGTACATGTTACAGTTTACAAGGATCCTTGTCATAAAAGAATGGAAATATATGTAGATAAATTTTCCTGCATATATTTGATCACTTACAGGTATGACATATATAAAAAATCTATTTTTAAAATTTGTTTTAATTTTAAAAATTATTTAAAAATTTTCCTGCAACTCTTTCCACAGAAGGAGAAGGGGTATTTGTTAGTTGAGTAATAGGGTCTTCTATTAAAACTGAAACACTGTGGGATCTATGTTAACTTTTTGGACATCAGAAGTAAGCAAAAATCGGCATTCTGATTTCTGGATTTCAAGGGAATCTATATACTGAGGACCAGAATTTGGGGCTCACACTTCTCTATATCTGAAGATTTGAATGATCTGAAGATAACTATGTGTTTTCTTTTAATTTTGTATTTATAAAAAGGAAACACTGACTAAGTCATAGGATAAGAGGGGTACAACTCCACACAATTCCCACCACCAGAACTCTGTATCCCATCCCCTCTCCTGATAGCTTTCTTATTCTTTAACCCAAGGTCATTGTGGGATGCAGAAGGTGGAAGGTCTGGCTTCAGTAATTGCTTCCCCACTGAACATGGGCATTGACAGATTGATCCATACTCCCAGCCTGTCTCTCTCTTTCCCTAGTAGGGCAGGGATCTGGAGAAGCGGAGCTCCAGGACACCTTGGTGGGGTTGTCTGTCCAGAGACGTCTGATTGGCATCATGCTAGCATCTGGAACCTGGTAGTTGAAAAGAGAGTTAACATACAAAGCCAAACAAATTGTTGAACTATCATGGACCTGAAGGCTGGAATAGTGCAGATGAAGTATTGGGGGGGGGGCCTCCATTTTGTAGATAGCTAGTAGGCATATTTTAGTTATATTCCAAAGGGTCTGTGGCTATACTATTTTTTTTTCTTTTTTCTTTTTGCCCCTGAGCCTGAAATCTGATACGCCAGTGGATCCAAGTTATTGTCTGGGGAGATGATGTCATGGCTGGGAAAAGGACCAGAAAACTGGATCAGGGAAGAGAGTAGCTCCCTAATATGGGAAAGAGGTATAAATATTGTTGACTGTAAAACCCATCGATTTTATGTGATCTGGGGCCCATATATTCAGCTTAGGAGCCTATGTGACCTCTGTATCCCTGTAGATCTGAGCTCACATCCTGTGGTCATGATTAGGAACATTCCAAGCTGCTCCAGTATCCAATATCCAATACCTATCTTCCTCAGGTGTAGCATAGAGTGTGTTGTCCGTCCTCCATTCGGAGGATGGAATATTCTCTACCATTGTTGATCCAAGTTGAGGGCAAGGTCCTATGTGGGCCCACAAAGGGGTCTATTGTGTTATTCCTGATAGAAATGACCAGTAACAATGGAGAGAGGGATTTATTTGAGGATTAGGCCCATCATGTCTGTTTGGGAATCTCAGAACTCCTTGATTAGAGCCTCAGCTGGTGGGGTGGCCTGTTAGTGACTAAAGAGTAATCATTAAAGTATGCCAGTCCCTTATTCAGCTTTTGCAGTCCTTGCTTTGATAAGGTTAGCTTTGGAGTGAGTGAGAGAACTATAATAGGAAGTAGGTGAGGAACTATGTGTTTTTATACACAAGTTTTAAAATCTGAAAAGCTGGACCAAAAGCCAGTCTAATAAATTATTTTACAATTTCTAAAATGGAGCTTTTGACTTAGAATAATTTTATCAAAGAAAAGAATAAAGAATAATTTTATCTTTTGTGAAAATCTATAACCAAACTACCAAACATAAAAATACAGAGTTCTATAGCTAAACGTGTCTCTATACCAAGTTTTCAAAATATTTTTATTTTCCCTCTGAAACTGCTTTATTTGCCATCTCTGTCTACTTTTATCAAAAGACAACAGATAATGACTTTAATTATTTTTAATATTATTATCTCATAACAGTCAGAAACCATTTAAAAACCTAATTTTCTTTTTCTAGTAGGAATGAATATTTTGCATAAGAAATGATACTCCATGTTCCAAACATCTTGACAACAGCCTATGAACAGAACCCACAAAGTATTTTCTAAGTTATAAATCAATCTGCATGATCAAAGCACATTAAAACAATTTACTTTAACAGATACAAATGTCTTCTTATTGCTCATAGTGACTTCAGAGTCACCTAGAAAATTCGTTTCCACAGTTCTATTTCACTAATGAAGTCATACAAGCCATGAGAAGGGTGGCACTGATGATCCCTCTTTTGCTGTATGTCAAATTTTAACAGTAACATGATAAGAGTTTTGGGTACAGAAATAAAGCCAGTCTATGTGTAGCCATGTAACCAAAGGAATGACAAACAAAGATACTACAGTATGGAAATAAGATAATTTCAGACAAGAGGAAGATGATCCCTTTTGCCCTGCTTCCTAGACAATAGCTTGCTCATACCTTTCTGTTACCTTTCTTTCTTTTTTTCACCTTTAAAGGCAAATACAGAGCATTGTTTTGTAACATAAAGTAAAACCACCTTAAGAGTGTTACTAATTCACCCAATTTTCACTTACAATAAAATATACAAAACCTTAGTCTATGTTATAGGGTTACACACCAATTACTGGTGGAAGCATTCAGATATAAGATACATCAAGAAGTGCTCATTAAACATTTATTTCCAATTTTAATTCATTGCCTACCTCCCACAGTAGCTTTTTTGTTATTGGAAAAATAAATAAAATATTTTTATATTTATTTGTTTGTTTTCCCTTTTGTTGTCCTTATCTTTTTATTGTTGTTGTAGATATTGTTGTTGTTATTGATGTCATCGTTGTTGGATAGGACAGAGAGAAATTGAGAGAGGAGGGAAAGACAGAGAGGGGAAGAAAAAGATAGACACCTACAGACTTGCTTCACCACTTGTCAAGTGACTCCCCTGCAAGTGGAGAGACAGGGGCTTAAACCCGGATGCTTACACTGGTCCTTGAGCTTTGCGCCACATGCAGTTAACATGCTGTGCTACCGCCCGACCCCCAATAAAAATTAAAACCTAAATATTGAGATATATATGTGAGTAATATTTCACATAAATATGTCTTCTCTCAAAAAATTACTAATATGCTCTTAATAGTTTGTGTGGATATATAAGTATACTAAACCTTTAAAAAATAAAGGAGAGGGGAGCTTATATTTTAGTTATATTTTAACTGCACAAACAGTGTCAGGTTACACTCAAAGATTTGAAATATATATTCTGAATATTCTTTATGACTAAAAATAATTTTATAAAGAATGGAAAGAACACTCAAGCATCATTTTTATCTCCATATAATTATAGCCTGGAACGAAATGAAGCAACTCATTTATCTATATATTCACTATCTGCAATCAACATCGTTTTCCATCGTTTTCTTTACCCACAAATACTCTGTTGCTCATGAATGGTTGAAACAAATGAACTAAATAAATGGTCTATGTGTCTATTTTATGTTGGTAAGTAGAATCTTCACCAAAAGATGGGTAAAAAGACATAACATAAAAAAATTTCAGCTAATCAAAATTTACACACACCGACACCAGTAGATGGTCCATGGTGCTGTTACAATAGACATGCAAAAACGTGTTATGGGTAAGACTTCTGATCAGCAATAGCTATCCATCTATGCATTTAGGGGGAATTAAAAGTTGTACTCAGAATCCAAGATGGAGACTCTGAAGCAGCTGCTGGCTTGAGCTCTGAGGACAACCGCTACAAAGCATCAGTTCCTGGCCTACAGCAGGACTGTGAACAAGACATTCTAAGTGTGACATCAAGGAGGTGACTATAACTCAATTTGGGTTAGAAATTAGAGCAAAAAGAAAGGAAAATTTTTATTATTTCTCCCCCCCCCCCATAGCCAGACCCAAGGAGTAGGGAGCTGCTGCTAGCAGGCTTTGTTTACCAAGATTCCTGGTTCACCAGGGGTACCAATACAACCCTAACCCTGTTCCTTTGTAATACCTTGGCTATCTTTTTTTTCTCTGAGTAAGGGACTTAGGCCCAATTGCAGTGAAAAATATCTGAAGAAAAACTGGGAAAGACAGCCTGGAAGGTTTTTTTTTTTCTGTTTTTTTTTCATTTTTCTTTTTTTATTTTTTCCTTATTCAATCAGTCATCTAGACTCAATGTGCCTGAGCTAACAGGTAGCTGTCCAAGCTGAAGACCCACTGCTAGGGCTTTTTACTATCATATATATGCGTATTCCTCTGCCCCCCTCCCTCAGGTTGACCAAAATTAATTCTTAGTATACTTTCCATTGCTAGTTGACTGGGTGTCTTATCCATTGTGAGAGGAACTTGTATAACTCTTCATACCTCCTCTATCCACTCTCCCTCTTCTCTCTTCTCCTAGCTAATTAAAAAAAAACAAAACTCTCCTTTCACTGCTCTTTTTTTTAAGTTATTTTCTCTTTTCTTTTTTATTTTCTTTTTTTCCCCTGTCTTCATTCTTCCTTCCTCCTTCGCCTGCTTCCTGAATTCACTGATACTAATTTGTGAATTATTTAAGGGAAGAAATCCGACTCAAGAGTGGGCTCTCTTCCTGTGTGTCTCTGCTCTATTTCCCATTCTACTCTTGCTACCGGTAGAGTTTACAGTGGACAATAGATTTACATAGTTGCCTATACCTGCTATCCCTATTTTCCTTTCCCTTTCCTTTTCATTTGGATTTGAATGCTAATTTTTCTTGGACTGGAGACATTGTTGGGCTAACTGGTATTGGTTAAACAGCTTCAATCCTTACATCAGTTACTATTGTTGTAATTTCTGAGGTTGGTGACTGCATTTGTAATAAAGTTATTTAGTATAGCATTGTTTGTAATAAAAACACAACAACTGAGGAACAACAGAACATAAAAATAAGAAACACATTAATAAAATCATCAAGAGCAAATAAAACTGCTACTACAATGAATGAAGACAAAAGACCAGAAAAAAATACAAATCAGCCAGAAGTAACCATAGATAAGAAAAGTATGCAAGCAATAATAAACTTATTAATCACAGAAATGAAAACAACATAGGAGGAAAGGAATGGCAGTATTAGGTTGAGACCCCAAGGAAAATACTGATTATCTTGAGGCAATTAGAGAACTGAAAGCTGAAATACCTGTAATGAAGAAAGAAGCTGAGGCAAGGGAAAGCAGAATAACAGAAGCAGAAAACAGAACTAGTCAGACAGAGGATGAGTTAGAGAAAACAAAGAAAGAGGTGAAAGAGCTTAAAAAGAGATTGAGAGACACTGAAAACAACAACAGAGACATATGGGATGATATCAAAAGAAGTAACATTCATATAATAGGCTTTCCAGAGGAAGAAAGAGAGGAAGGGGAAGTAAACATTCTAGAGGAAATTATAGAAGAAAACTTCCTAGACATAAACAACAGAAAGGACATTAAAGATTCAAGAGGCCCAGAGAGTCCCAAACAGAATCAATCCAGACCTGATCTTAGACACCAAGACATATCATAGTTACAATGAAAAGAAGTAAGGATAAAGAAAGGATCCTAAAGACTGCAAGAGAAAAACAAAAAGTCACATACAAGGGGAAAATCCATAAGACTATCAGCAGACATCTCCACTCAAACTCTAAAAGCCAGAAGAGAATGGCAAGATATCTATCGGGCCCTGAATGAAAAAGGGTTTCAACCAAGGATAATATATCCTGCTAGACTTTCATTCAAACTAGATGGAGGAATCAAAATCTTCTTAGACAGACAATGGTTAAAGGAGGCAACCATCACCAAGCCTGCCCTGAAAGAGGTTCAAAAAGACCTCTTATAAACAAGAACATCACTATAATACTTGCAATATATCAGAGCAAATAAAAAAATTGTTGAATAATGGCACAAAAATACATTAAGTCCATAATATCAGTAAATGTCAATGGCTTAAACTAACCCATTAAAAAGCACAGACTGGGAGGGTGGATCAGAAAACATAACCCAACCATATGCTGCTTGCAAGAATCCCACTTGACCCAACAAGATAAACACAGACTTAAATTGAAAGGGTGGAAAACTATCATGCAGGTGAATGGACCAAAAAAAAAGGCAGGAACAGCCATTCTCATCTCTGACACAATAGATTTTAAATTAAATAAAGTAATAAAAGATAGGCAAGGTCATTACATAATGATTAGAAGATCAATCAACCAAGAAGACTTAATAATTATTAACATCTATGCAACCAATGAGGGACCATCTAAATACATCAAGCACCTACTGAAAGAACTACAAAATACATCAATAGTAATACAATAACAGTGGGAGACTTTAACACCCCACTCTCACATGAAGACAGATCAACAAAGCAGTGAATCATCAAAGACACAAGCCAAATGTTGGTTCTTTGAAAAATTAAACAAGATTGACAAACCCCTAACCAGACTTACTAAACAAAAAAGGGAGAAGACTCAAATTCATAGAATTGTAAACGATAAAGGAGATTTCACAACTGACACCACAGAAATCCAGAAAATCATGCGAAACTTCTATGAAGAACTATATGCCACCAAGCTAGAAAATCTGGAATTAATGGAAAAATACTTAGAAATATATGCCCTTCCAAAACTGAACCAAGAAGAACTACAAAACCTAAATACACCAATCACAGACAAAGAAATCGAAACTGTAATTAAGACTTTCCCCAACAACAAAAGTCCTGGACCAGATGGCTTCACAAATGAATTCTACAAAACCTTCAGGAAACAGTTAGTACCCATACTTCTAAAGCTTTTCCATAAGATTGAAGAAACACGAACACTCCCTTCCACCTTCTATGAAGCCAACATCACCCTGATACCAAAAGCTGATAGGGACAGAACAAAAAAGGAAAACTACAGACCAATATCTCTGATGAACATAGATGCCAAAATATTAAACAAGATCTTGGCTAACCAGATACAGCAGCATATCAAAAAGATTGTTCATCACGACCAAGTGGGATTCAACCCAGGAATGCAGGGCTGGTTCAACATCCGTAAGTCAATCAATGTCATTCACCACATCAATAAAAGCAAAGCCAAAAACCTCATGATTATCTCAATAGATGCAGAGAAAGCCTTTGACAAAATCCAACACCCATTCATGCTCAAAACTACAAAAAAAATGGGAATAGATGGGAAATTCTTCAAGATAGTGGAATCCATATATAGCAAACCTACAGCTAACATCATACTCAATGGACAGAAGCTGAAAGCATTTCCCCTCAGATAGGGGACAAGACAGGGCTATCCATTACAACCATTACTCTTCAACATAGTATTGGAAGTACTTGCCATAACAATCAGGCAAAAGAAAGAAGTCAAAGAAATACAGATTGGAAGGGAAGAAGTCAAACTCTCACTATTTGCAGATGATATGATAGTATACATAGAAAGACCTAAAGAATACAGCAAAAAAACTACTGGAAGTTTTAGGCAATACAGCAAGGTGTCAGGCTACAAAATCAATGTAGAAAAATAAGTGGCATTTCTTTATGCAAGCACTAAATCTGAAGAAGAAGACATCCAGAAATCACTCCCATCTACTGTTTCAGCAAAATCAATAAAATACCTAGGAATAAAGTTGACCAAAGAAGTGAAGACTTGTATACTGAAAACTATGAGTGACTAGTCAAGGAAATAGAAACTGACACGAAGAAATGGTAAGAAATCCCATGCCATGGATTGGAAAAATAAATATCATTAAAATGAAAATTCTCCCCAGAGCCATATACAAATTTAATGTGATACCTATCAAAGTTCCTGAAAGCTTCTTTAAGAGAATAGAACAAAAACTACAATCATTTAACTGGAACCAGAAAACACCTAGAATTGCCAAAACCATCTTGAGGAAAAGAAACAGAAATGGAGGCATCACACTCCCAGATTTCAAACTATATTATAAAGCCATCATCATCAAAACAGCATGGTACTGGAACAAAAATAGGCACACAGACCAGTGGAAAGAATTGAAAGCCCAGAAATAAACCCCCATACCTATGGACATCTAATCTTTGATAAGGCGGCCCAAAGGATTAAATGGAAGAAGGAGACTCTCTTCAATAAATGATGCTGGAAACACAGGGGGTAACATGCAGAAGAATGAAATTCAACCACCTTATTTCACCAGAAATAAAAATCAACTGCAAATGGATCAAACACCTGGATGTTAGACCAGAAACTATCAAATACCTAAAGGAAAACATTAGTAAAACACTTTCCCACACAAACCTCAAGGGCATCTTTGATGAAACAAACCCAATTGCAAGTAAGACTAAAGTAGAAACAAACCAATAGGACTACAACAAATTGAAAAGCTTCTCCACAGCCAAAGAAACTATCACACAAATAAATAGACCACTCACAGAATTGGAGAAGATCTTCACATGCCATATATAAGACAAGAGACTAATCACCAAAATATACAAAGAGCTCAGCAAACTTAGCAACAAAAAAGCTAATTACCCCATCCAAAAATGGGCAGAGGATATGAACAAAACATTCACTTCAGAGGAGATCCAAAAGGCTAACAAACATATGAAATACTGCTCTAGATCGCTGATTATCAGAGAGATGCAAATAAAGACAACATTGAGATACCACCTCACTCCTGTGACAATGGCATACATCAAAAAGGACATCAGCAACAAATGCTGGAGAGGCTGTGGAGACAGAGGAACCCTTCTGCACTGCTGGTGGGAATATAAATTGGTACAGCCTCTGTGGAGATCAGTCTGGAAAACTCTCAGAAGGCTAGACATAGACCTTCCATATGACCCAGTAAGTCCTTTCCTGGGGATATACCCCAAGGATTCCATAATGCCCAATCAAAAAGATATGTGTACATCTATGTTCATAGCAGCACAATTCATAATAGCTAAAACCTGGAAGGAACCCAGGTGCCCAACAACAGATGAGTGGCTGAGAAAGCTGTGGTATATATACACAATGAAATACTATGCAGCTATTAAGAACAATGAACCCACCTTCTCTGACCCATCTTGGACGGAGCCAGAAGGAATTATGGTATGTGAACTAAGTCAGAAAGTCTAAGATGATCCCACTCATCAACAGTAGTTGAGAAAGAAGAACAGAAAGGGAAAATAAAACAGGATCTGATTAAATCGACAGTAGGACAACAAAGTAAAAACCCTGTGGTGAGGGGGAGGGTGGACATTCAGCTTCCCAGGTAGTGGGGTGGGTGTGAGTGGGGGTGGGTGGTGGGGATGGGACACAGTCTTTTGTTGGTGGGAATGGTGTTTATGTGCACTCCTATTAAAGTGTAGTCATATAAATCACTATTCAATTAATATGAGAGGGGAAAAATTGATCATATGTCTAGAACTTTTTAAAACACAGACTGAGTCTTTTATTTTTTTTTTTTATTTAAGAAAGGATAAATTAACAAAACCATAGGGTAGGAGGGGTACAAATCCACACAATTCCCACCACCCAATCTCCATATCCCATCCACTCCCCTGATAGCTTTCCCATTCTCTATCCCTCTGGGAGCATGGACCCAGGGTAGTTGTGGGTTGCAGAAGGTGGAAGGTCTGGCTTGTGTAATTACTTCCCTGATGAACATGGGCATTGACTGTTTGGTCCATACTGCCAGTCTGCCTCTCTCTTTCCCTAGTAGGGTGGGTCTCTGGGGAAGCGGAGCTCCAGGGCACATTGGTGGGGTCTTCAGTTCAGGGAAGCCTGGCCGGCATCCTGATGACATCTGGAACCTGGTGAGTGAAAAGAGAGTTAACATACAAAGCCAAACAAATTGTTGAGCAATCATGTACCCAAAGCTTGGAATAGTGGAGAGGAAGTGTTAGGAGGGTACACACTGCAAACTCTAGTGTACTTCTGCTTTCAGGTATATATTTTGCAGTAGTTTATGGATACATGTGAACATATGCTCTCTCTCTCACAGAAACTGGTGCATATCTAGGTTTTGGGACTTTGTTAGAAAGTGAACCACCTGAGATGGAATTAGAGTATACTATGAAAGGAAAGGTCTCACCTGAGTAATGAAGCTGAAGGGTTATCGTTTCACACGTGAAATCTCTGGACACAGTCTGAAGTGAAGCATGTTGAGGTGGTAATCATTGTGTTGATTAGATTGTGATCGGCAGATGCAATATTATTTGATACGGATTGGGAGAGGCATATGGGAAAGTGGGCCCTATCCAAGGGTTCCAGGACTGGGGGAAGTAGAGGCTCTATAGTGGAGATGTGAGGTTCCTGCTATCTTAGGGTTCCAAAAGACAATCGATAGTTAATGTTATCATCACATTATTTGTTAATTGGGTTAACTTTGAAAAGTCCTTTTGTTAGGGTTTGCTGTATGGTACCCAGTATCTTGTATATAGCTGTGCTATTGGTTGCTTCTGATCTACTTGGTCTAGGCTTTTGAGAGAGTCCACATATCAAATACACAGCCTATATAATAAAAAGATTCAGTTTGTGTTTTGAGAAACTTTGAGACATACAATTGATTTTCCCCCTCTCATATTAATTAACTAGTGATTTATATGACTACATTTTACTAGGAGTGTACAAAAACACCATTCCCACCACGAAAAGACTGTGACCCATCCCTCCCACCCACTCCCACCCCCCACTGTCCCAGGAAGCTACATGTCTACCCCTCACCACTGGGTTTTTACTTTGGTGCCCTACTTACAATTTGGTCAGGTCCTGCTTTTAGTTTCCCTTTCAGATCTCCTTACTCAACTTCTGTTGATGAGTGGGATCATCCCATACTCATCTTTATCTTCCTGACTTAGTTCACTTAACATAATTCCTTCTAGTTCTGTCGAAGATGGGTCAGAGAAGGTGGGTTCATTGTTCTTGATAGCTGCATAGTATTACATTGTGTATATATACCACAGCTTTCTCAGGCACTCATCTGTTGTTGGACACCTGGATTGCTTCCAAGTTTTAGCTATTATGAATTGTGCTGCTATGAACATAGGAGTACACACCTCTTTTTGGTTAGGCGTTATGGAGTCCTTGGGGTATAACCCCAGTAGAGGAATTACTGGATCATATGGAAGGTCCATGTCTAGCCTTGTGAGAGTTTTCCAGACTGCTCTCCACAGAGGCTGTACCAATTTACATTCCCACCAGCAATGCAAAAGGGTTCCTCTGTCCCCACATCCTCTCCAGCATTTGTTGCTGCTGTCCTTTTTGATGTATGCCATTCTTACGGGAATTAGGTGGTATCTTAGTGTTGTCTTAATTTGCATTTCTCTGACAATCAGTGACCTAGAGCAGTTTTTCATATGTTTGCTAGCCTTTTGGATCTCCTCTGAGGTGAATGTTTTATTCATATCCTCTGCCCATTTTTGAATGGGGTCATTTGCTTTTTTGGTGTTAAGTTTGCTGAGCTCTTTATATATTTTGGTGATTAGTTTCTTGTCTGATGTCTGGCATGTGAAGATCTTCTCCCATTCTGTGAGGGGTCTCTTTGTTTGTTTAATAGTTTCTTTGGATGTGCAGAAGCTTTTCAATTTGATGTAGTCCCATTGGTTTGTTTCTGCTTTAGTCTTCCTTGCAATTTAGTTTGATTCATCAAAGATGTCCTTGAGGTATAGGTGGGAAAGTGTTTTTTTTTTTTTTTTTTTTTTTTGGAGGAAATTATTTTTATTTTTTTATTATTTATTTCTTTTTGGCAGAGCTGGTACCTCCCACATGTCAAAAATTCTTGGTTCCTGGCCTTCTTTTTCTTTTTTTTTTTTTTTTTTTTTTAATTTTTTATTTAAGAAAGGATTAGTGAACAAAAGCATAAGGTAGGAGGGGTACAACTCCACACAATTCCCAACACCCAATCCCCATAACCCACCCCCTCCCCTGATAGCTTTCCCATTCTCTATCCCTCTGGGAGCATGGACTCAGGGTCGTTGAGGGATGCAGAAGGTAGAAGGTCTGGCTTCTGTAATTGCTTCCCCGCTGAACATGGGCGTTGACTGGTCGGTCCATACCCCCAGTCTGCCTCTCTCTTTCCCTAGTAGGGTGTGACTCTGGGGAAGCTGAGCTCCAGGACACATTGGTGGGGTCTTCAATCCAGGGAAGCCTAGCCAGCATCCTGGTGGCATCTGGAACCTGGTGATTGAAAAGAGAGTTAACATATGAAGCCAAACAATTTGTTGAGCAATCATGGATCCCAAGCTTGGAATAGTGGAGAGGAAGTGTTAGGGAGGTACTCACTGCAAACTCTAGTGTAGTCCTGCTTTCAGGTATATATTTTGCAGTAGTTTATGGATACGTGTGCACATAAGCTCTCTCTCACAGAAACTGGTGTATATCTAGGTTATGGGACTTTGTTGGAAAGTGAACTACCTGAGATGAAATTAGAGTGTACTATTAAAGGAAAGGTCTCACCCGAGTAATGAAGCTGAAGGGTTGTCATTCCACACGTGAAGTCTCTGGATACATTCTGGGGTGAAGCATGTTGAGGTAGCAATCGTTGCTTTGGTTAGTTTGTGATCGGCAGATGCAATGTTGTTTGGTTTGGATTGGGAGATGCATACGGGAAAGTGGGCCCTATCCAAGGGTTCCAGGACTGGGGGAAGTAGGGGCTCTATAGTGAAGATGTGAGGTTCCTGCTGTCTTAGGGTTCAAAAAGACAATCGATAGTTAATATTATCATCACATTATTTGTTAATTGGGTTAACTTTGAAAAGTCCCTTTGTTATGGTTTGATTTCTTTCTCTTGCCTGATTGCTATGGCAAGAACTTCCAATACTTTGTTGAAGAGTAATGGTGATAGTGGACAGCCCTGCCTAGTCCCTGTTCTGAGGGAGAATGCTTTCAGTTTCTGTCCATTGATATTGGCTGTAGGTTTGCTATATATAGACTCCACTATCTCTAGGAATTTCCCATGTATTCCCATTTTTTGTAGAGTTTTGATCATGAATGGGTGTTGGATTTTGTCAAAGGCTTTCTCTGCATCTATTAAGATAATCATGTGGTTTTTGGCTTTGCTTTTATTGATGTGGTGAATGACATTGATTGACTTACGGATGTTGAACCAGCCCTGCATTCCTGGGTTGAATCCCACTTGGTCGTGATGAACAATCTTTTTGATATGCTGCTGTATCTGGTTAGCCAAGATCTTGTTTAATATTTTGGCATCTATGTTCATCAGAGATATTGGTCTGTAGTTTTCCTTTTTTGTTCTGTCCCTATCAGCTTTTGGTATCAGGGTGATGTTGGCTTCATAGAAGGTGGAAGGGAGTATTCCTGTTTCTTCAATCTTATGGAAAAGCTTAAGAAGTATGGATACTAACTGTTTCCTGAAAGTTTTGTAGAATTCATTTATGAAGCCATCTGGTCCAGGACTTTTGTTGTTGGGGAGATTTTTAATAATGGTTTCAATTTCTTTTTCTGTGATTGGTGCATTTAGATTTTGCAGTTTTTCTTGGTTTAGTTTTAGAAGGGCATATGCTTCTAGGAATTGTTCCATTTCTTCCAGATTCTCTAGATTGGAGGCGCATAGTTCTTCATAGAAGTTTCGCATGATTCTCTGGATTTCTGTGTTGTCAGTTGTGATATCTCCTCCATCATTTACAATTCTATTAATTTGAGTCTTCTCTATTTTTTGTTTGGTGAGTCTGGCTAGGGGTTTGTCAATTTTGTTTAATCTTTCAAAGAACCAACATTTGTCTTCATTGATGTTTTGTATGCTTCTCTTATTTTCGATGTTGTTTTTTTCTGCTCTAATTTTAGTGATGTCTGTCCTTCTGGTTGCTTTAGGGTTCCTTTGTTCCTCTTGCTCTAAGTCCTTGAGGTGTGCAGTAACGTCGTTCATTTGAGCTTTTTCTTGGTGTTTAATATGTGATTGTATGGCTATAAGTTTCCCTCTCAGTACTGCTTTAGCTGTGTGCCAAATATTTTGATAGGTTGTGTCTTCATTTTCATTTGTTTCCAGGAACATTTGAATTTCCTGCTTGAGGGAATCTCTGACCCAGTGGTTCTTAAGGAGTATGTTGTTTAGTTTCTATATTCTATGACTTTTAATAATTTTCTGTTTGTTGTTAAATGTTAGTTTTACTCCACTGTGGTCTGAGAAGATACTTGGGATGATTTCGATGCTCTTGAATTTATTGATGCTATCTTTGTGGCCTAACATGTGGTCTATCCTTGAGTATGTGTTATGTGGATTTGAAAAGAAGGTGTATTCCAGTTTTTGGGGGTGAAGGACTCTGAAAATGTCCAAGAGGTCTAGTCTGTCAATATCTTCATTCAATTCTCTTGTATCTTTGTTGGTTCTCTGCTTTGTTGATCTAAGTGTGAGAGTGGAGTATTGAAGTCTTGCACTATTATTGTATTACTATTGATGTAGACTGAGTCTTTTTAATACATAGACTGAGTCACTGAAATGTTGACTCTCTCAAAAACCTAGACCAGGGAGAACAGAAGCAACCGGTGACACCACTATATAGAAGATGCTGGATAGTATACAGCAAACTCTAACAAAGGGACTTTTCAAAGTTAACCCAATTAGGAAATAATGTGATGATAACAATAACTATCTATTGTCTTCTTGAACCCTAAGACAGTAGGAACCTCACATTTCCACTACAGAGCCTATATTTCCCCCAGTCCTGGAACCTTAGGGTGGGGCCCACTTTTCTGCATGCATCTCTCAATTCACATCAAATAATATTGCATCCGTGGGTCACAACCTTATCAACATGAGTGCCACCCCAGCATGCTTCACTTCAGACTGTGTCCAGAGACTTCAGGTGTGGAATGACAACCCTTCAGCTTCATCACTCGGGTGAGACCTTTCCTTTCACAGTATTCTCTAATTCCATTCCAGGTGTTCCACTCCCCAATAAAGTCCCCAAACCTAGATATAGACCAGTTCCCCTGAGATAGAGCATATGTTCACACGTGTCCATAAACCAGAGAAAAATATATACCTGAAAGTAGAAGTACACAAAAGTCTGCAGAGAGTACCCCCCCAACACTTCATCTGCACTATTCCAACCTTTAGGTCCATGATTGTTCAACAATTTGTTTGGCTTTGTATGTTAACTCTCTTTTCACTCACCAGGTTCCAGATGTCAGCATGATGCCAACCAGACTTCTCTGGACTGAGGACCCCACCAATGTGTCCTGGAGCTCCGCTTCCCCAGAGACCCACCCTACTAGGGAAAGAGAGAGGCAGACTGGGAGTATGGACCAAACAGTCAATGCCCATGTTCAGCAGGGAAGCAATTACACAAGCCAGACCTTCCACCTTCTGCAACCTACAACTACCCTGGGTCCATGCTCCCAGAGGGACAGAGAATGGGAAAGCTATCAGGGGAGTGGATGGGATATGGAGATTGGGTGGTGGGAATTGTGTGGAGCTGTACCCCTCTTACCCTATGGTTTTGTTAATTTATCCTTTCTTAAATAAAAAATAAATTAAAACAAACAAATAAATAAAATACAATATAAATAATGAAAAAAGCAGAAAAAATAAAAGAAGTCAAAACCATTAAAAGAATAATTCCATTCTTAGTCAAAGGGACCTGCTTTCATAACACATTGGGAGTTATTTCAGTCTTACTTACACTTACCAACTCACCCAGGACAAATAATAATTATGCAAAATGAGTAATGAGACTGAGGGTTTGTGACTATCATGTATCTTATTTCTTTGGAATAATCTGAAAAGGGATGGAGGTAATAAATGCTTCTCTGGACCAATAGCTCTCAGGCACTTACTTCTGAAGCCTGAAGAGAAGGTAGAGAAATGGGAGAGTAAGCAGAAATGAGTGGAATGGATATGAAATGAGACAACTGGGCTTAGCCCCAAAATTAATCTATATAATATTTCTAAGCAAAGAAAACAATTTGTCCATCTATCTATTAGCATGGGATACAGTATTTCAAAAAAGGTTTTATATCTGAGTCTGCTGGGAGAGTTTTAGGTAAGCACAGTAAAATTACCCAAATTAATAACATTTAGTGCTTTGTTCTCCAAGTACTTTGTAACCTTTACCTAATTAGTTTTCACAAAGCCTCAACAAGGTATGAAACACCCATTCTGTAAATGGACAAGCCAAGATCAAGAAGTTAAAGTTAAGTGAATTAGCTTAAGATGAAGAGAGGGGGCAGGCAATAGGCACACCTAGTTGAAAGTAAGCATTACAATGCACAAGGACCTGAATTCAAGATTCCACTCCCCAAATAAAGGAGGGAGGAGCTACAAGAGAGGTGAAGCAGGTCTCCAGGTGTCTTTCTCCCTCTCTACCTTCCCTCCCCTCTCAATTTCTCTTTTTCCAATCAAATAAAATATAAGAAAGAAAAAAGATGAGGACGTTGACATTCTGAATGTCAATAGTAGTAAAGCATTTCTGTTGCTTCAAGACCATCCCAAAGCCATATTTTTCCAATATGCTCACATTCTCATCCTCCTAATGCTAATGGGATGGTACTGAGGGTGGATTTTTTTGCACTGGTAATGTAGGAATACATCTGGATTCCACTCAAATGACAAAAAGAAGTGAGCTTATTTCTCACAAATATAATAGATATGAGCCCAAGAAGCTAAAATACCCAGTGATAACAAGTACAGAGATGTGCAATCTGAGGGACAAGTTCACTTTGGAGGGTGGGGGGAAGTGGTGGCACAGCCTGTTAAGTGCACACATTATCATGCAAGAGGATGCAGGTTCAAGCCCTTGTTCCCCATCTGCAGGGAAGAAGCTTCAAGTGTTGTGAAACAGAGCTGCAAGTGTCTCTCTTTCTCCCTATCTTCCCCGCCCCTCTCAATCTCTCTCTGTCCTGTCAAGTAAAATAGAAAGAAGAAATGGGGGGGGGGGAATGGTCACTGGGAGTGGTAGATTCATTGTCCAGGCACAAAGCCCTGTGATAACCGTGGTGGAAATTAAAAAATAATAATAAAATAAAAGATTTTCCAGAAACTGTCCTAGTGCTGGTGAAGAATCAGTTTCCCTCCTTCCTGGATAGTTTGCTTCCCAACACCCCACTGCCTCCTCTATAAATGACTTCTTGAGGGCCGGGTGGTAGTGCAGCAGGTTAACTACATGTGGTACAAAGCTCAAGGACCAACGTAAGGATCCCGGTTCAAGCCCCCATCTCCCCACTTGCAGGGGAATCACTTCAGAGGCTGTGAAGCAGATCTACAGGCATCTCTCTTTCTCTCCCCCTGTCTGTCTTCCCCTCTTCTCTCTGTCCTATCCAACAATGATGACATCAATAACAACAATAACTACAACAACAATAAAAAAGAGCAAGGACAACAAAAGGGAGAATATATATATATATATATATATATATTTTAAAATATATTTAAAAAATCACTTCTTATCTTACCTGTCTTCTCTCCAATGGCTTCAGTTTTAAAATCATATAAAGTTTCCCCAACCATCATTTCTAAAAGGCAACCTCTATTAGGGACTTTCTATTCTCTGAATCTCCTATGTACTTCTTCTTCTTCTAGCGTTTGCCCTTCTTCCATAGCCAGTCAACAGCGTCAGGTTGAAAGCTGTCAGGAGCTGCTTGTTGCTGGCTTTGAAAGTGACTGGGATCCATGTGGATTCAGTCGGCTAGGAAGGATCGTCAGTTTCCCCAATGAATGGGTACTCACGGGATGTACTACTCTCAAGAAAGTCTGAAAAGCTTCTGAAACCCTGTCATGAGTCTGATAACTGTAGAGCCTAAACCATCTCCTTCTGACTGATGGATGGACCACTGGTCACCCACTCCATGTGGCTGGTGACATCAGTAGAATGTTCATTTCAAAGAGGCAATGATCTAGCCTGGAAAGGATGCTAGGAGTTTTATTGGCAAGTAGTATTTACCCAGAAAATCCTTTTTATTTAGTGTCTGCTTACTGGTGGTGAGAGAAGATACTGTGAGAAGGCTTGTAGATACTATAGGATTAGGATGCCCCTTATCACTACTTATCTGATTGTTAGCACCCGAACCAGCTTAAAGGTATTCTAAGACCAAATTGGAAGAGCTCATAAGATCGAATGGTGAAGGCCTGATCTACAAACCTGCTCAACAGTGCCCTGTACACAGTATATGACCTAAGAGAAGGCAGTGCCATTCAATTACCAGGCAGACTTTTCCCATTGAAAGAGTGCAGTATACTGAGCAACACTGTCTGAAACCTGGACACTCCAGAGACTCCAAAACCCCTGAAAGCAGGATGCCTCTGCAGGTAGAATGTTCATTTCAGAAAGGCAATGATCTGGCTTGAAAAGAATGCTAGGGGACTTGTCAGCAAGTAGCATTTGCCCAGAAAATTCTTTTTACTTAGTGTCTCTGCTTACTGGTGGTGAGAGGAGATACTGTGAGAAGGCCATGGACACGCAGGGCAGTGGCTTTCCCAATCCTGCACTCTAGCTAAGCCACACAAGCTCTGGCTCCCTGGTGGTATTGCTGACACACAGCCACCATTGGCTGATTGCTATTTCTCCTCTTCTGGAATGTGATTTTTAAATGTGTTATATATTTCACTTGTGCAATGCCCTGGATACTGGATTGGAACACAATTGCAGCAGATTACACGATGTATTTTACATACTTGAAGATAGAGCCTCTTGAACTCAGTATGCAAATGCATGTGAATGATATGCAAATCTGTGTTTTATGCCAGGACACTGGCATTTTTCTTTTAATGGGACTGTGATTCGTATTCAAGAAGGAAGAGCATCTTCCTCACACTTCCTGCATCAATGTTCTCCCCCTCCTCCCTTCTAGGTCCTGACCATCTTGTAACTTCACTAAGCTTCAAAGCCCCAAGAAAATTACAAGCTCCACTGAATTACATTTAAACCTATAATGGTCATTCCAAGACATCATTTAGTATCTTTCAGTAGGTTGCTACAGATGCAAGAAGGGTCACATTACCTCAATGCCAATTTAGAATTTTATTCTTAACCTCATGGAATCTGACAGCCTCCTTAGTAATTCTAAATTTAAATGTTCTCACCTACTGTACAGATGCAACCACACAACCTTTCTAAAGAGGAAAAGATGCAGTTTACAAAGCTTTTTAAAGGGAAATTTACAATGGTGCTGGTAAAGGTGTCAGACTGACACCTGCAATACCGAAGCCTCTGACCAGCCTCAGAATAGTAAATTACATGTCTCTTACACAGGTCACCAGAACCACCACCACCACCACCATCACCACCACCACCACCACCACCACCATCACCACAGCTATCACCAAGCCTACAAGGAAAGATGTGCCCAAGCCCAAAATAAGCTACTAAAGAGGCTAGTGAAATGCAACCATTTCCTGCATGCTATGTACATGACCCTCTTGTAAGCAGTCAAAAACATAAGGGAAAAAACAATCCTTGCCCTTTAAAAGTGTATAATATAATAACAAAGAATATTCAGACCTTATTGTACACCATACACCACGTTTCACACTCGTCTTTTTAAACAGGTCGCTGGATCCTCAAGACAATAATAGTTTTCATGACCTCATGGTTTTGAAAGGACAGAGACCAGATTCAAATCCAGAAAAACCATCACTGTGACTCATTTATAGAGAACTGTTGAAATTAACTGAACTGGAATTTCACAGGTTAAACACAACTGTCCCAAAGAGCTGAGGTGCAATCCTTAAATTCACTCTCAGAAAATGTTTCCATTCAGAGTCCTAATAGCATCGGGGAAGAAAAGAGTCAGAAGTTCCATCTCCCAGTGGCCCAGTTCTAATTTGTACTTCATGTGTGTATGTCAAATTTAATGTGATATGCTCATGGTTCTCTAGTCCCACTCCCTTGATAAAGAATATTATTTAAAAAAATTATTTTAAATACTCATAATGAAATATCATGTGGCCTAGATCTCTACTTCCTATGCAGAGGAACAGATAAATTAAATCCCCTAAGTGATCCAGGAGGGCTGGTAATGACCCAAGATCCACACACAGAACAGTAAAGCAGAGCACTGTGCAACCTGGCGGGAAGCTAACCTTCCCATTCTCCCTATTCTGCTACAACTCTCTCATTCCTTTTGATTCTGCAGAAGTAGCATAGGCAATGCTGCCTCTGCCTCCTTGGAATAAAGGCACTTCTCTATGCAAGTATAAAGCACTTGTAGGTAACCTGGGGGGTGGCACAATGAAGTGGGTGCCAGGTCTACTAATACAAAGCAGACATACTAATCTCCTAAGGTCTCCTCTCCCTGGGTCTCCTCGCCCAGGGTCTCCTCTCCTGGGGTCTCCTCTCCCAGGGTCTCTTCTCCCAGGGTCTGCTAATACAAAGCACAGAGATTAGTCCCTGGTGTCACATGTACCAGAGAGCTGCTCAGGTTCCTATTCTCTCTGTCTCTCTCCTTCTCTCTCTCTCCTTCTCTCTCTCTCCTCCTCCCTCCCCCCCCCCCCTCCTACTTCCCTTCTCTAATTAATTTCTAGTGGTACTTGAGAATATGGCGGGCACCAGGGTTTCCCATAGGAATCCTAAGATTCACTGAGGTTGCAAGCGTCATATAAGCTTTCGGAGGACTTTGAAGCAGTGAAGGTGTTCTATTGGATTGTTGGGAAAGTCATGATGTGGCAGGTTTGTTTGTTTCTTTGTTGCCACCAGGGTTATCACTGGAGCTCAGTGTCCTTGCTACAAATTCACTCCTCCTGGTGGCCTTTTATTCTTTTCATTTTTATTTTATTGGATCAAGACAGAGAGAAATCAAGAACGGAGGAGGAGCCAAAGAAAAACTCAAAGACATCTGAAGTACTTGCTTCACCACTTGTGAAGCATCCCTCTGCAGGTGGAGAGCAGGGGCTTGAACCCGGGTCTTTGTGCACAGTAATGTGTGTGCTTAGCCATGTGCACCACTGCCTGGCACCCTGATGTGTTTTTCTATGCAAAAACGTGTCATGACTTTTCTGATAACCCAACAGTCCCCCAGAAAGACATCCAAATGGATTCATCAGATATGTCAAAGGGCAGTCCTTTTCGTAGAACTAGTGGATTCAAAGATCAGAGTAAAAGTCAGGGGATCAGAGCTCCGAGGCATAGCTGAGCTGTAACCTGACTGACAACATGTTCTATCCCTTGAGAACTTGTCAGTTGGTTCTGGGCTTTATTCAATATTCAAATGACTTGATCAAAGATGATTAATGGCTGACACTTGGCTCATAGGTAAATGCTTTTGTACAAATAGATTTGATTAAATTGTTCTGAACAGCTTTTGAATTACATCAGAACAGTCATATTTTAAAAAAGGAAACACACACTATTTCACCACTGTTATCAATAAAATATTCATGGAGCCTGCATGCACATCAATTTCTAATCATGTGGCTGACCACTGATAAGGAATGTGGGTTCCTTGTTTTTCTTGTACTGGTGAAGAATGATGCAGAAGACAGGAGAGGGGGTAGCAGGAACCATTAGAAATGGTATTCTTGGAACATAGGGAAAAAATCCTTAACTGAGATGTCAAATGAAAAAAGAAACATTGAAAATATGTGATTCCAATAAAATAATATACCCAAATACTGGCAGGAAACATTAGTTAAAGTCTTTAATCGTTTTTTAATTTTTAAAATTGATTTAATTATGATCAACAAATAATCATTTTTCAGCAAAGGGAGGAGGGAAAGAAAGCTAAGCGTTAGATCACAGGACTTGCACACAACAGACCCCAGGTTCAGCACTGTATGTTACAAATGAGCGGTGCCCCAGTCCCAGTATGCACCCTCTACCCTT
Source organism: Erinaceus europaeus (assembly GCF_950295315.1). Lineage (NCBI taxonomy): Eukaryota > Metazoa > Chordata > Mammalia > Eulipotyphla > Erinaceidae > Erinaceus > Erinaceus europaeus. The sequence continues at coordinate 51,390,728 of NC_080168.1, forward strand.
GCCCATTTCTCCCCTCACAAAAGTAAAGAAGAAACAACCAGTATCAACTAATACCAAACTGGAAAAGTTTGAGGTTTCAAATCTCACACATGAGCTACCTGGATACCTATGAAAAGGCATTTGTGAACATAGGTCACTTGCTTTAGAAGGCTTGTGTCTGAGCAGTTACACATACAACTCAGCTCTACATTTATCCTGCAGTCTCCACAGTACTTAAACGTCATCTACTCAGAAACGTGTCGTGACAATTCTTTAACATTTTGATTTTGAGACACTAATGGCCAGTTAAAAAAACAATCAACAAATAGCAAAAAAAGAGCAATTTCATGTGACATTTTAAAGGCAGGAGATATGTATTTATTTGATTTATATGCTGATGATGCAAAATTATGTTCATAACTCTAACTGCTCAAAATATAGTACAGATATGAGCAGAAAATTCACAAAAGATGAGCAAAAATTAACCTGATTGCAGAGTTTAATTTTGACATACCAAATCATTTAAAAAATTAATTTAGCTTTTAGAATGGAGTAGTTAAAGATATTCTAGAAAAAATTCCTTCATATATAGCTCCAGGAAGTGTAAAATGATTTAAGAAAAAAAAAACACTTTAGAAAAAGACATTTGTTGTTATGGATCAAGAGCCTAAAAAAATGTACATACCTTTGACCTGTAATTCAATTTCTGGCAATCTAATCTAAAGAAATAATGTAAAATACAGACAGAAAAGCTTGATACACCAAAAATGTACACTGTAGAATCATTTATAATAGTGAAGAATTGAAAGTAATTAAATGGCTGACAGTAAGAAGGTGGTTAAGTAAATTATGCTATAGCTACATGACAGAATGCTAAATAACCTAAAAATTATGTTTACTAAGAGTTTTTAATAACACAGAAAAACCCTTGTGCTGTAATGCTAAATTAAAAAAGAAGCATAAAGAGTGGTTTGATTCCATTATATAAAACTGCATAAAAACACGCTGGAAGAAAATATACCAAAATGTTAGCAGCAGTTATCTTTGTTGGCATTTGAGTGATTTCCCTACCCAAACTTTTCCATTTATTCCAAATATGCCACAATGAATAGTGCTGCTTTCATAAATAAAGATGTATAAAGGGGGGGTCGGGCGGTAGTGCAGCGGGTTAAGCGCATGTGGCGCAAAGCTCAAGGACCGGCGTAAGGTTCCCGGTTCGAGACCCCGGCTCCCCACCTGCAGGGGAGTCGCTTCACAAGCAGGTCTGCAGGTGTCTGTCTTTCTCTCCTTCTCTGTCTTCCCCTCCTCTCTCCATTTCTCTCTGTCCTATCCAACAACAAACAACATCAACAATGGCAATAATAATAACCACAACGAGGCTACAACAACAAAGGCAACAAAAAGGGGGGAAAATGGCCTCCAGGAGCGGTGGATTCATGGTGCAGGCACCGAGCCCAGCAATAACCCTGGAGGGAAAAAAATAAAAAATAATAAAATAATAAAATTAAAATTAAAAAAAGATGTATAAAAATATATACTACATGCATTTCATGCATTCACACCAGTCATGTAACAAAAAACAAACAAACAAACAAAAGGTAAGTAATGGAAGAAGAGTAAAACTGAGTGTTCCTGGTGATGGTGCAGTGGCTAAAGCATTGGACTCTCAAGTATGAGGTGCTGAGTTCAAGCCCTGGCATTGCAGTGCCAGAGTCATGTTCTGGTTGTCTCTTTCTCCTTTTCCTCTTTCATTAATTAATAAAGAAACTTTTTAATTAAGAAATGAAGAGTGAAATTGAAACGAGGCAGAGAAATAGATTAATAAAGTATAAGCTTCTTTCTGTCCCCTTCTAGGTACTGCCACTAATATTATAAGGCCATGTTGTGGTGCAGGAATTAATTAGCTGACTAAAATTAAGTAAACTGCATAAATCTGTCTAGGGTAATAAATCCCCTACTTCTGACTTAAAGAAATCACATTGTGAATCATTTTGGTAATGTGAGATTTATGATTTAATTTTGAATTATCAAGTTTATTTAAAGTGGAGTGCATTTACAGTGAGAGTGTGTTGTGTAAAGCTCACGAATATGTGTGCTGCCTATACACATGTACTAAAGAATATAAAAGCAAAGAAGCATGGTAGGAGTTGACTGAGTTCAATCCCCTCTCTTGCCAGATGAAGACACTGAGACCCAAATAAATTACAAGTCTCCTAGCCAGGCAGAAGCACAGAGTGAGTGAGCTACCAAGATGGAGTTTTTCTACTCTTGACCATTGACTGCCAAGATTACATCTTAGTGCTATCACAGTAAAAAAAAAAGTGAAAATCAGAAATGACGATGCAGTTACACCCAACTCTGACCCTACCAGAAAAAGAGCACTTTTTGAAAAAATATAGATACTATATCATTTTATTGGAAGGTTACTGGTTTACCAGTACAGTTATTGATACATGAGCATAATTTCTCATCTCCCCGTGATAGGAGTCTAAAAAACACTCTCACCCTCAATTTGGGTCCTTTTCCACTACCATGTCCCAGGACCCCAAAGCCCTCCTTCCTCTCTTAGCCCCACTCTCCTTGCCTTTCTCTTCCAGAGTCCTTTGCTTTGGTGCACTACACCAAACCCAGTCCAAGTTTTACTTTATGTTTCCCCTTTCTATATTTGTTTCTTAAGTTCCACTCATTTTAGATAATGGTAGGATTTCAAAAACTGTTGGAAGTCAGTAGCTAATCTCTTTGATCTGTGTGTAACTATCCTGGGTGGCCACTAAACACTCATGTAGAATAAATTAGAAGGGGAAACTAAAGCAGCGCTTGGTTTCTGTTTGTTCTGTTATTACTGTTTGTTTTTTGTTTTGTGGGGGGTCTAAAGCCAAAATAGTTATTTCCAAAATGTGAAAAACCTAGAATTTCAGAAGTTTTTGCAAAATGACAGATAAAAGAGGGTTAATAATGCAAACTGGGCTCAGCCAATAATAAATATTTTACTACTCTTGGACAACATTAGATTAGTTGTTCCTACTTTGTGGCTCTTGGTGACTGTGATTAGCATATGGAAAGTTTCTCAAGAGGATTTAGTAAGCTTATTACTGGAGGATTCAGAAAAAGCTTTTCTTTTTTCTTTTCCCCTCCATCAGGGCTATCAATGAGGCTCAGCGCCTACACTGCAAATCTGCTGCTCCTGTGGCCATTTTTTTTCCATTTTCCTTTTTTTTTCAATTTGGCATAACAGAGAGAAATTGAAAGGTGGAATAGCATAGGGGTGTGTACCTCCTCTCTCTATCCTATGCTCTCTCCTTGTCTCTCCAATGAAATTAAAAGAGAAAAAATGGCCACCAGGAGCAGTGCTACAGCATATGTGTAGGGTCCCAACGTATGCGCACGTGTGCATGCATGCACACACACACTTCGGCAGAGAACATAAAGTCCTCTTAGAATCAGTGAGATTTTTATCTAAAATACATGTGTATGTTATATTATAATATATAAGTATGTATATTAGGCTTCACCTATACTATCTAGGCAAATTCTGATGCAAATGTTTTCAACTCACTAGTGATAATACAATAGAAAGCAACATGTACAAAGTAAGGTTCCTGGTGTGACTTCAGAGAAGAGGAGAAGTGTAACAGAGGACTCCACCAACATAGAGACTCCTTGAGTTGGAGGTAAAGTCAGAACCAAGAACAGCAAAACTGTGCCAAGGGAAATGAGTTATAGTGAAGAAGATGGGACAGGCGTGCAGAGCTGACAAAGCAAAGGTGCAAGATGCACTTGGCTGTGACATGTCTTTGGAGGACTGTAATTAAAGATCCAGGCAGACAGCTGGAAGAGAATCATAAGAGGAGAGTGTGTCCAATGGAAGGAGCAAATCGATAGAGTAAATCCTTCAGAGAGTCTGCAGTATCACCACTGCCCAGTGAGGGCATGCAAAGGATCCCCACACAGAGAAGAAAATATGGGTGCTCTTTCTAGAGTCATAGTAGTGTCTGTAAAATTTGAAATACCCTCAAAATGACTTTATTGTATGACTTATATGGCAATAATTTCCACAAAGCATACCAAAAAGATCCATTCCACCATTTTATCATATTTGCATGGTGATCTCATAGCCCTGAGGACAAATGAAGTCCTTGAAATATAAACTTATTGGGGGAGATTCTCAGGAGTCTCTGCAAAAAGATTACTATCGTTTTATGAGCAAGTTAAATTCTGTATCACATATTTCACTATCTAGCAAGGACTGTGGCCAGAACTAGCCTGACTTTGATGTGTGCTAGCTGAGTAAGCAATGTACAATTTTTGAGCCAAAGTTTTTCCTTTCTAAAATGAAGGGCTTCTATCCCCTTGCAGACAACTCTTGTGATAATTAAATAAGTTAAAGTATGTAAATGTAGTTTTCATAAAGTACCCAGCACATCTGCCCCCACAAATATACTGTTTCTGATAATGACTATAATGATAAGGGTGTTGTTTATTCAAAATAATGCAAACATTTATATTTCTCCTTCCCCTGTTCTTCTTGAGCACCCTAAAAAGCAGCAGCATCTTGCTGTCTCCCCACCTCCCCCAACTCTTAGATAGACAAGAACAAAGGAAAAGCCAGATGTGTTCGAAAAGTTTCTCACCAAATAAGCATATTTCCCAAGAAATATTTTGCACATTAGTCAGTCTTTCTTGTGCAGGGAAATCACCACTTAAGTCCAGCTAGAACTCTGCTGTAGGAACTACCTGAGCCACACCACTGCCTTTTCTCTTAGGTCTAAATAAAAGGCTCCCCACTCTATAGAACCACTCACACACTGTACCAGCAAAACCAATGAATAGGCACAGGGAAGATAAAACACCACTGTGGTGAAGAGTAGATAAGATTATCAGTGAAGGGACTTTCAGACCTTGAATATTTGACAAGAGTACAAATTAAGACATTAACCTCCTTACTAATAATAAAGGTTTCATAAAGCCTTATGCATTTTAACTAATTTTAACTGCTAAGTAACAAAGACTGAGTCAGCAACCTAAGACCCTCTAACTTACTATGAGGTCTCAGGCAAGACATTTATCTCCCTGAGTATTGGGTTCTCCCTACAGGAAAAACGGATAATGTGTTAGGTGGTTTTAAATTAAAAATATAGATTTTAAATGAAAAATACAGATTTTAAAATTTAAAAATACGTATTTTAAATTCAAAAATACAAATAATGTATTAGTTAATTTTAAATGTCTGCTCCAGAGATAAATAGATGACAAATAATAGAAGTGACAGCACATTTTTCTTGGAAAACTACAACAATTGAGTATGACTAGATTATTTAATTTTCCCAGTGTATTATATCTAGTCCACATTGTTTGATCATCTTTGAAAATGAAAACACAAAATGCCAAAATGTATGGGATGCAGTCAAAGCAGTACTCAGAAGTTTACAATGGTAAACACTTCCATTAAAAAGGAAGACCAGAGGGTGGAGGTGGGCAGTAGCACAGCAGGTTAAGTGCACCTTGTGCAAGGACTGGCTTAAGGATCCTGGTTTGAGAATTTGAACAGACCTATAACTAGTAAGGAAATTAAACCAGAAATCAAAAAACCTCCCAACAAACAAAAATTAGATCACTTTATAGAGAATTCTATCAAATGTTTATAGAAGAATTAATACTAATACTTATCAAGCACTTCCACCAAAATTGAAGAAGGAACACATACAGACTCATTTTATAACACCAACATCATTCTACTATCAAAACCAAAGATGCGTACAAGTATTCCTGATGAATACTGACACAAAAATCCTTAGCAATACACTAGCAAGCCAAATGAGAACATTGAAAGGATTGTACACCACAACCAGGTGGGATTCATTATGGTACATAATCATGGTTAAACATCTAAAGATAATGAAATCAATCATCACATTAAAAAAATGAACAATAAACAAATGATCACCTCAACACACACACCAAAAAAAAAAACCTGACAAAATTCAACATTCTTTCATAATAAAAACACCCAACACACTGAAGATAAAAAAAAAAAAAAAACCACTACTTCAACCTAGTAAGGGACATATATGAAAAATCCAGTTAACATCATACTGAATGGAGAAAAAACTGAAAACTTTTTCTTATAAAATGAGAAACCAGGCAAGAATTTCACCACATTCAGATTAGGACTGGAAGTTCTAGCCAAAGAAAACAGACAAGAAAACCAGATATAAGTCATCTAAATTGGAAAAGATGAAGCAAAATTATCTGTACTCACAGATGACATAATCTTATATATTTAGACAATCCTTAAAGATAACAGAGAAGGCTCTTATAACTAATAAGTAAATTTAGCAAAGTTGCAGGACACAAAATTAACACCAAAAATCTTATGTAATTATACATACTAACAATGAACAACCTGAAAAGTAAATTAATAAAGCAATACTATATATTATAGTAAAATAAGAAAGGATATGATTAAGGAAGTAAATGACCTATCTACTGAAATCTACAAAATACTCCTGAAACTAATAAAAATGAGTAACTGCTCATTTTCATTTGATACAAATATTAATTGAAAGGCTTAATATTGTTAAATATCCATATACTCAAAGCAATCTAGAGAGTTGGTGTAATTCCTAACAAATTCCCATGGTATTTTGGGGGCAGAAACAATAAAATTTATATGGAATCTCAATGGGCCTTGAATAGCCAAAATAATTTTGAGAAAGAAAACTAAAACTTGAGAAAAGTTTCATGACATTTGATTTGCTAAGGATTTACTGACTACCACACCAAAAGCACAAGAAGCAAAAGGAAAAATAAGGACATCAAACTCCAGTGCAGCAAAGTAAAAGGCAATCTATGTAATGGGGAAAACAGTCACACATCTGACAAATAGTTAATATGCAGAATAAAGAACTCCAGGGTTCCACAAGAAAACATAAGTAACACAATTAAAAAATGAACAAAGGATTTGAATAGATGTTCCCCAAAGAAGATATAAAATGACCAAGAAGAGGCCAGGTAGTTGTGTGCCTGGTTGAGCACACATGCACACGTTCCTAGGTTTGAGCTCCTGGTCCCCACTTTCAGGGGGAAAGCTTTGCAAGTGGTGAAGCAGTGTTGCATGTGTCTGTCTTTCCCTCCCCCTCTTTCTCCCACTTTCCTCTTGATTTCTGGCTGTCTCTATCCAATAAATAAAGATAACAAAAGTAAATTAGATGACCAACAAACATGAGTAAGATCTCAGCATCTCTAATCATCAGGGAAATATAAATTAAAAGCACAAGAAGCTCACATTCATTAGTACAGTTTCTATATGTTTTATATTAATAAGACATAAAAATAACAATTGTCAGCAAGGATGTAGACAAAAGGAGAAAATTTGACACTTGTGCATTTCCAATGGAAATGTGAAATGGTTCCAGCTCCAGCAAATTTCATAATTTTTTATTAATGTGGCACCATTTTCCATTCCCACCACCCAAAATATATATGAGGTATGCATACATACATACACACATATAGTCCTCAAAAAATTCAACATGGACATACCACACAATCTAACAATCTCACTTCTGGGTATATATTTAAAATAATTAAAACTAGTATCTCGAACAGATAAATGTATTCCCACATTCACTAAAGTATTATTCACAGTAGTCAAGAGGTGGAAACAATCTAAATGTCTATCAAGAGGTGAATGGAGGGGCTGTAGGTTAGTTTATCCAAAAGAGTGCACACCTTGCCACGCAATACTGTATGGAAACACCATGCACTGGCACCTAGAGGAAGCCCCATAAACAATGCATCAGTGCTGGGGAGTCAGGCAGTAGCTCAGTGGGTTAAGTTAAGTGCACATGGCATGAAGCTCAAGGACTGGCATCAGGATCCCAGTTCGAGCCCCCAGCTCCCCACCTGCAGGGGAGTCGCTTCACAGGTGGTGAAGCAGGTCTGCAGGTGTCTTTCTCTCCCCCTCTGTCTTCCCCTCCTCTCTCCATTTCTCTCTGTCCTGTCCAACAATGAAATCAATAACAACAATAATAACTACAACAATAATAAAAACAACAAGGGCAACAAAAGGGAAAATAAATGAATATAAAAAAAACAATGAATCAATGCTATGATGTCTCTTCTCTTTCTCTTAGTCTCTCTTTCTCTCTTGCTATTTATCCCCATCTCTGTCTCTTTCTATCTGAAATAGATATATAAAAGAAAAAAACTGCTGGGAACAATGAATTGTACAAGTGCAAAGTACTGGTAGGAAAAATTATAAAATAAGAGACAAATGGATAAATAAAATGTGATGTACACATACAAGGAAATATTATTCAGTCTTACAAGCTAAAGAAAGACAAACATATACAATATAGATGAACAGTGAGTACTATGCTAAGTGAAATAAATCAGTTGTAAAAATATTACTGCTGCATGCTTCAATTTAGATGATGAACTGCTGTGGTAAGAGTTTTAGAAAAAGAAAGCAAAATGGCCATTGCCAAAGGCTGGAAGTGGGAGGTTGGGGAGAGGCTAGAGGATTTTTATGCAATGAACATAGGGTCTCAGTGTTAAAAGATGTCAAAAAAAATCTAGATGTTTGTTGCACAACTTTCACAGGTGGAACTTAAGCAAGAATAAAAAGGAAAAACAAAGTAAAACTTGGACTGGGTGTGGTGTATTGCAACGAAGCAAAACACTCTGGGGAAGGAGAACAGGGATGAGACTGGAGGGGCTTTGGGGCCTTGGTGTGCATGATGGTGGAAAAGGGGGTGAGAATATTTTCCAGATACCTATTATGGGAAGATCAGAAATTGTACTCACATGAGGAAAACTACATTAAAAACCATTAACGCCTCAATAAAATGATAAAAGAAAATTCTTAACATGATAAATTGCATGCCAAGTGCTTTTCACCACAATAAAAATACTTAGTATTTATTGGTCATTCTCTTCAAAATAAAAGCTACCTTCAAACCAGCACTAGCTCTGTAATGAGGTTTGTTGTCCCCAAGCCTCTTCATTGTTTTCATTTTGTCATCTGAGGCTTCACCACTTTGAGTCAACTTTTTGAGAGACAGAGAGACTGCTTTCCCCCAATGCCACAGTACTCCCATAAATTGCACCAGGGATTTGAATGTAGGTCCTGCAAATTGTAAAATAGTCACCTTCACAGGTGTGCTAACTTGACCCTCCAGGATTGTGTTATTAAATGAGGGGAGAGAAAGAGATGGGAAAGAAAAAAGATGAATACACACAGGGATTTTTTTTTCATAGTGTTCCCCTCCCCTCCTTCATCAGCCAGCCAAACCCACAGCAAACAAACAGAATCTATCAGGGCCAGATACTCAAATGCAATGACTTTACTCCCAGGTCTAATAAAATTACACCTCAGGGAAATAGCAGTAATGACCAATCACTTATTGAATAGTTAACGTCTGCTTCTATGTGGTGCCACTTATAATTGCACCTAATAGCAAAGCTTGTTAGAGACTGCTTAAATTGTTGGTCAAAGGTCTAGTGAATGGCAAGGTGAGGATTCAAACCCATGCCTGTCTAACTTTCTTCTTCTTCTAGCGTTTGCCCTTCTTCTGTAGCCAGTCAACAGCGTCAGGTTGAAAGCTGTCAGGAGCTGCTTGTTGCTGGCTTTGAAAGTGACTGGGATCCATGTGGATTCAGTCGGCTAGGAAGGATCGTCAGTTTCCCCAATGAATGGGTACTCACGGGATGCACCTATCTAACTTTAAACACAGGAAACTTCTTTTTGCTGGCATGTGTAGTCACCAGACCAACTGCTTGCCAGATATGGAGAGAATGGAAGAAGCCAAGCAGAAATGTGATCTTCCCTGTCTGCCTGTTATATTTCCTGGCTCATTCTTATAAACAATAGCAATGACTACCATTGCTGCTGCTTATTACTACTGTTCCCAGTCACCTAGCATTATGACTTGGCAGACACTGTGTTTGGCTTACATAACAATTATTCTCCTCAATTTATAAATGATGAAAGTCAAAATTCAGAGAAGCCAATAATTTCCTTCAGGTCAAAGTAGCTGATGAGGTAAAGACAAAGTAAGAAAGCAATTATGTGGAGCCAGATGGGGTTGCACCTGGCTGAGCACATGTTACAATATGCAAGGACCCAGGTTCGAGTACCCAGTCCCTAGTTACAGGGGGAAATCTTTGTGAGTGGTGAAGCAGTATTGCAGGTGTCTCTCTCTCTCCCTCTCTATCACTCCCTTTCCTCTCAATTTCTGGATTTCTATATCCAATAAGTAAATGAAGACAATACAAGAAAAAAATTAGAAAGCAACTCAAAATGTGGTATTCAGGATTTGGATGCTAAATTCAAAACCCTATCAACTAAACTGATGAGTGGCCCTTAACTCTTTCAAAGTCAATTAACTAGTTGTATAGTTGGTAAGATAGCTCACCTGAGAGGGTGTCTGCTTTACCATTCCCATGACCCAGCCTGGTTCCGAACCATAGCACTGGGGGGGAGGGGGAGCACTGGTAGTTTTTCACTCTCACTCTGTCTCTTTCTATATGAAAAAGTCATATCCCAGAGTGGTGAAATCCCAATAACAAGAGAAATAGTAGCTTCTTTTAAATGGAAAAACAGTCATTTAAAAAAGGATAATATTCAGCAGAAATAAGACAAGACACTATGACCTGGCAAAGTAAATGGGTAAGTGCCAAGTTGAAGACAGTTTAGCAGCAGGGCAATGGAGAGGTGCCTTACATAAGCCATGTTCAATCCAAATGAAAATGAAAATGAGCAGAAATGTCCAAAGGATGTCTCCTTTTGCCCCAAGCAGCTCTGTGAGGCAACACAGCATCATAGTCAAAAATGCCAAAAACACATTAAGAGATCTAGAAATATTGGGTATGTTTATTTTTATATCAAAATATTAAGTTTTTTTAAAAAGTGATCCTTCGGTAATTAAATACATCAAGCAGGGAAGATGCCAAATCTTCACTTTCTGTTAGGTCCTGTAAAGAGTGTAGACAAAATCATGTTAAGATGCTGAAAACTCTTCTTAGTCTGATGCTAATAGGGACATAACAAAGGCCATGCTTTCTTTCAAGAAATCTACAGATGTGCCTTGCAGACAGTGTGTCTACAAAACTGAAGGATGATTTCAGAACAGTCTCAACTCTAGGAAGATCCCACATGATGTGCACTCAGCCTACTCAAGGGTCAGATTGCCCACCAACCCCCCACCCTCCCTCAGAGGACAGGCACTACCCAAAGGACTCAAGCAGGCATGTATCTCCACTCCCACATCCTCCACATGGTGGTCCCATCCTACAGCCATCTGCTTGTTGGATCTACTCATCCCACTCACAAACACCCTTTCTATGTAAATTCTTTTTTAGTTACTTTTTTTGAGAAAACATTGATTTACACAACTGCTGTGACAGAGGTGCAACTCCACATTTCCCCAAGTGTAACTTAACTTTCCAAATACACTCAAGAAGCGGCCAGGGAGGTGCCAACAAGGAGGAGTAAAGGGCTGTGGTGAGTGAGGGCCTGAGTTCCATCTCAGAACTACATATGCTGACATGATGCCTTGGTTCTCAGTCTCTCTCTTATTAATAAACATTTAAACTTGTACTCAAGATAATCTAAGCCGCTTAGGGTTTGCTTTCTTCTTGTTATTAAATTATATGCAAACAAAATTTCAGACTATGTACACATTTCCCAGTAATTCTAAAGAAAAGTGTATAACCACCCAGATGAAAAGACTGAATATTATAACTAGCCCTAAGGCCCCTGTGCATGCTTCTCTGTTTATAAACTTCCACCTCATTGATGGAGACCATCAGTCCATAGGTATGATAATGATAATTTTCTCAGGCCAGCAATACAGATCACCTGGATAATGTGCTGCTTTGCTATGTGCACAAACCAGGATTGAGCCTGAGTCCCACTGCATTGAAGGAAGCTTTGGTGCTTTGGTCTCTTTCTATCTCTCTGGTGATTTGGTCTCTTTCTATCTCTCTCTTTTGCTTTCTGTATTATGTAAATAAAAGTTAGTTCCTACCCTTTCTTTACAGTTTTCACCTAATGACACATCTCTAGGTAGTGTGGTTAAGATTACTGTAAAGAGGGGGTTGGGCAGTAGCGCAGCAGGCTAAGTGCACATGGTGCGAAGCACAAGGACCAGCCTAAGGATCCCAGTTCAAGCCCCTGGCTCCCCACCCGCATGGGGAGTCACTTCATGGGTGGTGAAGCAGGTCTGCAGATGTCCATCTTTCTCTCTCTCTCCCTTTCTGCCTTCCCTTCCTCTCTCAATTTCTCTTTGTCCTATCCAACAACAACAACAACAGCAATAAACAGCAAGGGCAGCAAAAGGGAAAATATAGCCTCCAGGCTATGGTCTGTGTATTGAAAAGTTTGAGACATTCAGTCAATTTACATATACTCTCTTGATTGTATTCTTGCACAATTAGTGACATAATCTATCACTATTACAGTCAACAATATTTATAAACTTTTCCCTGTTTGGGAGCTACTCTCTTCCCTGATGCAGCTTTCTGACCCTTTTTCCAGTCATGACATCATCTCCCCAGACAATAACCTAGGTCCACCTGCATATCAGATGTCAGTCTCAGGCAAAAACTAATTAAGTCATGGGGAATATACCTAAAATAGACCTACTAGCTATTTCCAAAACAGAGAACCCAAATCTTCATCTGCAATATTCCAACCTTTAGGTTCATGATTAGTCTACAATTTGTATGGCTTTATATGTTAACTCTTTTTCAGCCAGGTTCCAGATACTAAAATGATGCCGACCGGACTTCCCTGAACAGATGACCCCACCAGTGTGTCCTGGAGCTCCGCTTTCTCAGAGCCCTGCCCCACTAGGGAAAGATAAAGACAGGCTGGGAGTATGGATTGAGCTGCCAATGCCCATGTTCAGCGGGGAAGCAATTACAGAAGCCAGACCTTCCACCTTCTACACTACATAATGACCCTGGGTCCATATTCCCAGAGGGATAAAGAATAGGAAAGCTATCAGGGGAGGGGATGGGATATGGAGCTCTGTTGGTGAGAACAGTACCCCTCTTATCCTATGGTCTTGTCAGTATTTCCATTTTATAAATAAATTTTTAAAAAAAAAATAGCCTCCAGGAGCAATGGATTTACAGTGCAGGCACTGAGCCCCAGCAATAACCTTGGAGGCAAAAAAAAATTACTGTAAAAATTGCATAAATATAATAAAATCATATATATTATTTCACATTTGGCTTCTTTTACTCTATAACATTTGTTAGATTGGGCCATGGTGTTGGGTGCAACTGTGATTCATTTACCTTATTTACTATATTCTACTCCATCCTGTGCTCATACTCTTAATTTATGTACCTACAATAGAATCTACATAAGATCTTTAAGGTGATTCCAGTGTGGAACTATTCTGCCTAATAAAATTTTGCCCAAGAATCCTAGTACAATAGTGCACAAGGTTCTCTATATGATTTTCACCCACTTACAGGATTCATAAGGTATATTATATGTTTACACCCCTGTCACGCCATATGCATTTCAAACTTATCCTTTACTTATTCTACTTTATTTTTTGCTGCTAGAGTTAACAATCAGGCTGCACATCTGCATGATTCCACTGCTCCTGGCAGACATCCCTCCTTTCTCCTTCACCTGCTTGCCTGCCTGTCTTCCTTCCTTCCTTCCTTCCTTCCTTCTTTCCTTCCTTCCTTCTTTCCTTCCTTCTTCCCTTCCTTCCTTCTTTTTCCTTTCTCCACCCCTTCCTCCCTCCCTACCTCCCTCCCTCTTTTCCCTCCTTTCTTCATCCATCCATCCAAGTGTGACATAGAGGAGGAGATAGAGAGACACCACAATGGTTATGCAGAAAGACTTTTCTGCCTGAGGCTCTGAGGTCCCAGCTTCAATCCCCAGCACCACTATAAGCCAGAGCAACGCATTGCTCTGGTTTTTCTGTGTCTTTCTTTATGTGTCTTCCACTCATTAAAATAATAATAACATGTGGGAAGGAGCTAGGAAGTCCATTTTAGGTATACTCCCCATGACTTTACTAATTTTTGACTAAGCCCAATAGCTAAACATGCAGGTGAGCTAAGAGTATTTTCTGGGAAGATGGTGTCAGAGTTGAGGATATGACTTTCTAGCTCCTTCCAACATAAAGACCTCAAATGTCATATGCTAAACTTTCACCTTAAGGTTCCTAATTATTAAATGTATTGTTCTGCTTTATATCTTAATGCTTTTCAGCCATCAAGTTGCAGATGCTACCATGAGGCCAACCTGACTTCCTTGGGCAAATGACCTCACAAACATGTCCTGGACCCCCCACCTCCCCAGAGCCCTACCCCACTAAAATAGAAATAGGCTGGGGGTATAGACAGACCTGTCAAATCCCATGCTCAATTGAGAATCATAGGGATATGTTCTTTGATATTATTTGTATATAGCTGTGCCACCTCAACTTGGATCAACAATGTTAGAGAATATTCTATCCTCCGAAGGGAGGCTGGACAATATACTCTGCTACACCTGAGGAAGATGGGTCCTGATATTGGGGCAGCTTGGAATGTTCTTACTTATGACCACAGAATGTGAACTCAGATCTACAGGGATACTGAGGTCACACAGGCTCTTAAGCTGCATATGGGCCCCAGATCACAGCAAATAAATAATAATCAACAATATTTATACACCTTCCCCATATTTGGGAGCTACTCCCTTCCCTGATCTATGTTTCTGGTCCTTCTGCCAGCCATGACATCATCTCCCCAGGATCTACCTGCATATCAGGTTTCAGGCTCAGGCAAAAATAAATAAACAAACAAACAAATAAATAAATAACACTAGTATAGCCACAGGCCCTTTGGAATATAACTGAAATATGCCCACTAGCTATCTACAAAATGTAGGACCCCCCCCCCAACTCTTCATTTGCACTATTCTAGCCTTTAGGTCCTACATGAGTGGTCAACAATTTGTTTGGCTTTGTATGTTAACTCTCTTGTCAACCTCTAGGTTCCAGATGCTAGCATGATGCCAACCACACTTCCTTGGACAGACAACCCCACCAATGTGTCCTGGAGCTCCGCTTCCCCAGATCGGACCCCACCCTGCTAGGGAAAGAGAGAGGCAGGCTGGGAGTATGGATAGAACTGTCAATGCCCATGTTCAAAGGGGAAGCAATTACAGAAGCCAGACCTTCCACCTTCTGTATCCCACAATGACCTTGGTTCCATATTCCCAGAGGGATAAAGAATAGGAAAGCTATCGGGGAGGGGATGGGATACGGATATCTGGTGTTGGGAACTGTGTGGAGTTGTAACCCTCTTATCCTATGGTTTTGTCAATGTTTCCTTTTTATAAATAAAAAATTTAAAAGAATAATATAGATATAGAACTCTGGTGGTAGGAATTGTATGGAATTGTACCCCTCTTATAGCACAATTTTATCAATCACTAACAAAAATTACAAAAATAATAATAATACATAAATAAAATTTTTAAAAGAGAGAGGAAGAGCAAGAGGGACAGGCAGAGGGAAGAAGAGAGGGAGGGAGCGACTATACTACAGGCCCATTCATGGAACTTCCCTAAGGTGAGCCATCTCCCAGTTCCCTTATATTTATTTTCAAGTTAATAGATAGTGCCAAACTATTTTTTCAGTTGAGTCCATTACATTTTCATAAGCTTATAGGTATAGAAGTATATCTCAATTCACTCTGTACTTTTAATTTATGTAATACTTGAATCAATCAGTTAAGTGGCAACTTAGAGTGGTTTTAATTTATATTCTTCTGTATCCTAATGAAGTTAACATATTTTCATAAATTTACTGGTCATTCAGGAATCTTCTAGGATGGGCCTATTAGAGCCTTTTAAATGTACATTTTAATACCAAGTAGTTGTTACATCAATCTATGTAATAATGTTCATTTCTCTATATTGTGAAAAGTTTATACAAATGAGATAAAAATTGGTGCTATCCAGTGTAGTCAGACCTTGTGAGTACTGAACACTTGAAATGTGGCTAGGAAGAATAAAGACAGCTTGATAAACTGAATTCTACATAACTTAATGTAATTAAGCCCAATTGTGATTGTTGGTTATATACTGAACAGTAGAATCAATCTGCACCCCATAAAGAACTTTGGTGGGGGGGAAGAAAAGAAAAAAAAAAGAACTTTGGTCCATGCTCCCAGAGGAATAAAGAATTGGGAAAATTCCAATGGGAAGGCTATCAGTTTATCAAGCTGTCTTTACACCTCCTAGCTATTCCTGAACTGTACAATAAATGCTGAAAGCATTCTGTCCATTATATAATCTTATAAAATGTTTTCCCACTCTGTGACCTCTCTTTCGTTAAAGTGTTACTTGAAAAAAAGAAGTTACAAATCTAATGTAGCTGAACATATCAAACTTACAAAACACATCAAGCTTTTCAAAATGTTAAAAATATTTTGCTTTATATAAAATTATTTTTCTATTCTAAGTTCAGAAGATATTCTTCTAGGAGGTTTATAGTTTTATAGCTGGCTTTGACGACAAAAATTCACCTAGAATTGATTTTGAATATGTTGCCAAGTAAGAAATTTATTTCATTTTTTATAAAGAAATGTAATTTTCCTGGTACTAATAATGAAAAAATCAATCCTTTCCCATCTGTCATATATTTATCAAGTATATAGAGTGAGGCTCTGTCTCAGAAACTTTTTTTTCTTTATTGAGGAGATTAATGGTTTACAGTCAACAGTAAAAAAAAAAAAAAAAACAATAGTAGTTTGCACATGTGTAACATTTCTCAGTTTACACATAACCCCCTCTAAGTCCTCCAATGGCATAATGTTTCCAGGACTTGAACTCTCCCCATACACCAGAGTCTTTTACTTTGGTGCAACACACCATCAGAAACTCTTTATTCATTTGTATTTATATATTTGCATATCTTTGTAAAATATTACATCATTAATTTTTTAAATCTTTACATTATGGGCTCTGAGTCAGGTTAATTGGGTTAAATATTTAACCTTTATATACTTTCATAAAGTTTGGAAATTTCTATTGACCTTAATCCAGTTTTCTAGCCTATTCTCAACTGTGACACTATTTTCCCAGACAATATTTTTAGTCCACCTGCATGTTAGCTATCAAACTCAAGCAAAAATTACTAAAGTCATGAGCACCAAGGAACATACCTAAATAAGATTTTCTAGCTTCTTTCCACACTAAGATCCCTATTCTCATCAGCTCTATTCCTACGTTTGAGCTCCTGGCTTTTAAATATTTTGTCCTGCTTTATATCTTATTGCCTTTAAGCCACCAATTGGCAGATTACACTATGATTCTATCCTGGTCTCCCTGGGCATACCACTTCACCAATATGTCCTGGAACTTCACAACTCCAGAGCCCTACTTCACTAGGAAAAAATAGAAACAGGTTGAGGGTATGGACCAACCTGCCAATGTGCATGTCCACCACAGAAACAATTACAGAAGCCAAACTCCCACCTTCTGCACCCCCAAAGGTAGGCTTATCCATACCCACAGAGGGGTATGGATAAGCATGGAAATGTTATGGGAAGATTACCAGAGGACTCTAAACTCCAATTCCATCAAAACCCAAATAAAGAATAAGAAAAAAAGAGAAAGAAAGAAAAGGAAAGGAAAGAAAAGAGAGAGAGCATTAGGAAATAACAACAGATGTAGGTATGACCTAGAAAGGAAGAGAAGGGGGTTGGGTAGTAGTGCAGCAGGTTAAAAACACATGGTACAAAGCACACAAGGGCTGGGGTAATTATCCCAGTTTGAGCTCCTGGCTCCCCACCTGCAGGGGGTGGGGGGTCATTTCACAAGCGGTGAAACAGGTCTGCAGGGTGTCTATATTTCTCTCCCCCTCTCTGTCTTCTCCTCCTCTCTCTCTCTCTCTTTTTCTCTCTCTCTCTCTCTCTTAGATTTATTTTTTAAGTTTTATTTATTTATTTATTGGATAGAGACAGCCAAAAATGAGAAGGATGGGAGAGAGGGAGAGAGAGTGAGAGAGAGAGAGTGAGAGAGAGAAAGAGAGACACCTACAGCACTGCTTCATCATTTCACCCTGAAGGAGGGGACTGGGGACATGAACCTGGGTCTTTGTGCACTGTAACACGAGCACTCAACCAGGTGTGCCACCACCAGGCCCCTTCCCCTCCTCTCTCCATTGCTCTCTGTCCTATCCCAGAACAATAACAGCAATAACAACAAAAGCAACAATAACAATAAGGGCAACAAAAAATGGGGGGAAAATGGCCTCCAGAAGCAGTGGATTTGTAATGCAGGCACCCAGCCTCAGTGATAACCCTGGAGATAGAAAAAAAGAGAAAGGGAGAGAGAAAGAGAGAGAGAGAGAAAGAGAGAGAGAGAGAAAGGAATGAAGGAAGGAAGGAAGGGAGGGAGGGAGAGAAAAGTCAGAATCACAGGAAAAATGGGCAAATACAGATAGTTACAGAAGTAGTCAATCCATATCTGTGACACTGGGAGAAGTACTGCAGTTTCCAGTGGAGGGAATGGGGAAACAGAACTCTGGTGGTGTGAATGGTGTGGAATTATAACTCTGTTATCTCATAATTATTTAAGTGAATATTAAACTACTTTTAAAAAGTAATGCTTTCCACATTTCTCAGCTAATTGTTGTATGTGTTATACATTTTTAAATACTATTTGTCAAAATTATGATCTCTTCTATATCTGGTTTAACAGGAGCTTATCATAAATGAATATTGACTATTTTTAATGTTCATGCATCTATTGAAATGACAACATACTTTTTCTTTAATCTGTTAATGAGCTAAATTAAGTTAATTGGTTTTATAACCAATATTGCTCTCATGAGAAAATGCTTGGTCATGATACAGAACATTTCACATTGCTGGATTTGATTTTCACTGATTTTTTTTTCTAATAATTGTGCATCTATGTCACAAGTGCAATAGGACTATGAATTTATTTCTGTCAGAATGTCCTTGTTGAATTTTTTGTGTTGATACTAGGTAAGCCTCATTTTCATCATACACACACACACACACACACACACACACACACACACACACACACACACACCTAGGGGTTACCATCTCCATGTATTTATTTATTTATTTACCTCCAGGGTTATCACTGGGGCTCAGTGCCAACACTAAGAATCCACTATCATTTCTTCCACTTTTTTTTAAATAAGATAGAACAGAGAGAAATTGAGAGGGGAGGGGGAAATAAAGAGGGAGAGAGGCAGAGAGACACCATTTGTGAAGTGACTCCCCTCCCTGCCGCAGGTGGGGAGACAGGGGCTCAAAACTGGATCCTTGCTCCGGTCCTTGCACTTCATACTATGTGTGCTTATCTGGTGCACTACTGCCCTCCCCACTACCATCTCTTTTTATATTTTCTGTAAGAGTTTACTATTAGAAGGGAATTTCTTTCCCTTAATGGTTGACAAGCCTTGTTGATAAGCCATCTAAGCCTGGCATTTTCTTCTTAGGAAGATTTATTTTACTACTTATTAAATGCTTTAAAGATTATAATAATCCTCAGATATTCTATTTACTTGTGAATCAATATTGATTAAGTTATATCTGCTAATTAGTTTTCCACTTAAATTTCAGGTATATTAGCATATAGTTTTAATAGTGAGTTTAGGAGCATGTAATATTTGCCTCATTGTTACTTCTTAGACTATGTTTGCCCTTTGTCATTTTTGTGTAATCAACCTTACTAGACACTTGTAAAAAATTTTTCAAAAATAAATCTTTAGTCAGCTTATTATCAATCTGATTCATTTATATTCTTACCCTAATTACTTCCTTCTGCACTTTCCTAGACTGCTTCATCTCCCTTTTTCTAATTTCATAAGATAGATGTCTAGCTTATTAATTTTATCTTATATTTTCTTTAATTTTGGGTGGGATGATTATTATTTTTTTCTTAATTTCTTTATTGGGGAATTAATGTTTTACATTCAACAGTAAATACAATAGTTTGTACATACATAACATTTCCCAGTTTTCCATATAACAATACAACCTCCACTACGTCCTCTGTCATCTTTTTTGGACCTGTGTTCTCCCCCACCACAAACCCCAGAGTCTTTTACTTTGGTGCAATACACCAACTCCAGTTCAGGTTCTACTTGTGTTTTCTCTTCTGATCTTGTTTTTCAACTTCTGCCTCAGAGTGAGATAATCCCATATTCATCCTTCTGTTTCTGACTTATTTCATTTAACATGATTTCTTCAAGCTCCATCCAAGATTGGCTGAAAATGGTGAAGTCACCATTTTTTATAGCTGAGTACTATTCAATTGTGTGTGTGTGTGTGTGTGTGTGTGTGTGTGTGTGTGTGTGTGTGTGTATTAACTTGCTCAGCCACTCATCTGTTGTTGGACACCTGGGTTGCTTCCAGGCTTTGGCTATTACAAATTGTGCTGCTAAGACCATATGTGTACACAGATCTTTTTGGATGTGTGTCTTGGGTTCCTTAGTATATATCCCCAGGAGAGGAGTTGCAAGATCATAGTGTAGGTCCATTTCTAGCCTTCTGAGATTTCCCCAGGCTGTTCGCCACAGAGGTTGGACCAATTGACATTCCCACCAGCAGTACAGGAGGGTTCCTTTAACCCTACAGACTTTCCAGCATTTGCTGCTGTTACCTTTTCTGATGTCTGACATTCTCACAGGAGTGAAGTGGTATCTCATTGCTGTCTTTATTTGCATTTCTCTGATAATCAGAGGCTTGGAGCATTTTTTCATGTATTTCTCGGCCTTTTGGATCTCTTCTGTGGTGAGTATTCTGTCCATGTCCTCTCCCCATTTTTGGATGGGGTCATTTTTTTTCTTGTTGTTGAGTTTGGCAAGCTCTTTATATATTATTATTAGCCTGGTTATTAGCCTCTTGTCTGATGTATGGCATGTAAAGATCTGCTCCCATTCAGTGAGGGGTCTCTTGGTTTGGGTAGTGGTTTCTTTTGCTGTGCAGAAGCTTTTTAATTTGATGTAGTCCCATAGGTTTATCTTTGCCTTAGTCTTCTTTGTAATTGTATTCGTTTCATTGAAGATGTCTTAAAAATGTTAATTCTTTCAACCCATGAACATAGAATATCTTTCTATTTCTTTGCATCTTCTTCAATTTCCTTGAGTAGTGACTCATAATTTTCAGTATACAAGTCTTTCACTTCTTTGGTTAGGTTTACTCCTAGATATTGTATTGTTTTTGGTGGGAACTGTGTGGAGTTGTAAACCTCCTATCCTACAGTTTTGTTAATGTCTCCTTTCTTAAATAAAAAATAAAGAAAAATTGAGAGAAGGAAAATAGAGAAGTAGAGATAGCAGCAGCATTTCCTTACTTCTTGTGAAGTTTCCTTCCTGTGGGTAGGGACTTGGGGCTTGAACCCATGGTATTTATTTATTTATGTATTTATTTATCACCAGCAATATAAATTTACAGCTTCTTGTGGCCACTGTTTTCTATTTTATTTGATAGGACAGAGATAAATCAAGAGAGGAAGGGTAGATAGAGAGGGAGAAAGAGAGGCTGGATGGTACTGCACCTGGTTGAGTGCACATGCTATAATGCACAAGGACTGGGGTTGAGCCCACAGTACCCACCTGCAGGGCAAAAGATTTTTGAGTGGTGAAGCAGTACTATAGGTATCTCTCTTCCTCCCTGTCTCAACTCCTCCTTCCCTCTTGATTTCTGGCTTGCTCTATCCAATAAATAAATGAAGAAAAAAATTAAAAAGAGAGGAGAGATAAACACCTGCAGACCTGTTTCACCATTGATGAAGTACCCTCTCTGCAGGTAGAGAGCAGGGACCAAAGATCTTGCACATTGTAGTGTGTGTGCTCAACCAGATGTGCCACCACCAGCCCAGACCCCAATCTTTTATTTTTAAATATAACTGATAAAGAACATTTCCCTCTAAGAATTGTCTTCTATACCCCCCTCATATATGGACAGTATTCTATTTTAAATTCAAATTAGTTCTTAAACTTCTATCATAGTGACTTAATACATGAGTTCTTTATCCACAATACATAAAGTTTTCTACTTATCCTTTTGTTATTGACTTCTAGCTTAATTATACTGTTCTCAGAAAGAACAAGGTCTTTTTTTCAAATTCACTGAGATATGACTAAAAGTCTGGTAAGTGATCCATCATTTCAATGATAGAAATAAACTTGAAAGCATTTGTATTTTGTAGCTTTTTACTGCAGTGCTTTGAATATATGTAATGTCAAAGTTTGTTAGTCATACTCATTAAACCTTTTATATCCATAATATGTTGATAAGTTGTTCGAGAGAGAAGTATTTTTTGTCTCCTAGTGTAATTGTGAGTGCTTTTATATTTCTTTTGGCAACTATTAATTTTATATCATTTAGTTTTAAATTATGTTACTAGGGTCATATAATCTAAAAACAGTATACTCACTGGTAAAATAAAATGTTAATCATTAAAGAGACCTGTCTACCCCTTGGAATATACCTTAAATAGACCTACTAACTTTCCAAAATGGAAACTCCAAATCTCATCTGCTATATTTTTGCCTTTAGGTTCCTGGTTATTAAACAATTTTTTCTTCTTTATATCTTAATGCTTTTTCAATCACCAAGTTGCAGGTGCTACCATGACACCAACATGACTTTCTCAGGCAGACGACCTCAGCAATGTACCCTGGAACCAACCCCATGTCTCCGGAGCCCTGCCTCACTAAGGAAAGAGAGAAACAGGTTGGGAGTATGGATCAAATTGCCAACACCCATGTTCAGCTGAGAAGCAATTACAGAAGCCAGACCTTCCACTTTCTGTGCCCAATAGTGATCCTGGGTCCATGCTCCCAGAGAGATAAAGAACAGCGGGTTAGGGGCACACGGCGCAATGCACAAGGACAGGCATAAGGATCCCGGTTCGAGCCTCCAGCTCCCCACTTGCAGGGGAGTCGCTTCACAGGTGGTGAAGCAGGTCTGCAGGTGTCTGTCTTTCTCTCCCCCTCTCTGTCTTCCCCTCCTCTCTCCATTTCTCTCTGTCCTATCCAACAACGATGACATCAGTAACAATAACAATAATAACTACAACAATAAGGCAACAAAAGGAAATAAATAAATATTAAAAAAAAAAGAATAGGAAAGCTTCCGGTGAAGATAGGATGTGGAACTCTGGTGGTGGGAAATGTGTGGAATTGTGCCCCTCTTACCCTATGGTTTTGTTGATACTTTTTATTTTATAAATAAATTAAATTTAAAAAATGAAGAGACCTGTCTAAAGTCTATTTTTCTAACATTATTAACACAGCTAATATCAACATATTTTTGATAAATATTCTATTTTTGTTAAACTCATTCTTTCAGTATCCTTTTGTTTTAGTTTGATCATATAGAAACAACATGCTACTAAATTCTTAATTTCTTATCTTATGGTCCTGTCAGTGTTTCCATTCTATAAATATATATTTTTCAATCTATCCAAATTTATATGGCTAACAACTGGTAGCTGGTGGACTTAAACTCCATAAATTTTATTTTGAAGGAAAGCTACCTAGCTATCATATGTTCAAGTCCTTCCTTACAATGAGCTGACTCCTTTGCCTTTCCCCACATTCTGTTCCTTAGAGAAACATAGAGAGCTTTGATCCCCTTCCACATGACAATACTTGCAGAAAAACCCTTGTATCCTGCCCTGATCTCTCCGCCAAGTTAAAAACCACCATTTTTTTCTATTGTTTTTTATGTTTCAAGTCAGGTCCCCTAGCTGAAACCTCACAAAATGCACCCTAGTGCATTGAGTGGTTACCTGGAATTGAAGAAAGTGCATTCAAAGTGGTATACTAAGCACACAACACAGAATACAATGCTAGCTGGTCCAGGAGAGGAGGGCCACCTTAGCAGGATCGGAAAAGGCTTGAGAAGGAGTGAAAATGACCAGGAGAAGGAGTCCCAGGAGTCTGTGTTCACACCATGCTTAGTGCAAACAGGCACTGAGTGTTCTCAGTAATGGCACAAGTTCCAAGAAAGCAATGCAAGTCACTTCTTTCTCTCCTTCTACCATCTTCAAGCTGTACTAAAGCTATTGATGATAGAGTAGCACATGGGCAAATTTCTGGAGTACCACACTCCCAGGGCACAGATGAGCCACATTAAAGAGGGCTTCATAAGTTGATATACTACTTTTTATAGAAGTCCCTAGGAAAACCTAGAACTGGTTTGTGAAGCTAACCAAAGCAGCTAAAGATGAACACTAGCCACTCCAGGGAGTTTATGTTTATCTGTGACAAATGCTAACCTGGGTGCAATGCAGGGAGATCAAAGGTCTATTGCAGTGAGAAAAGGAACCCTCTAAAGTGAGGAAGGGGAGGACAGAAAATCATGAACACTGTTCTTAACATGATGGAGCATGGCAACAATTAGCACCATCCTGCTGACACACTGTAAATATACATGGTATTTAGGGGCATGATAGCTAGTGTCTCACTGTCATTAAACTGGAACAGACTACAACAACACAGATGGTCAATAAGCAAAGTAGAAAGAGAAGAACAAATACTGGATGATCACACATATATGTGAGGGGTAGGAAAATAAAACAAGTGAACAAAGTCAAAGGGAAACAAGCCCTTTGTCTGCAGAACCGAAGTAACCAAAGGAGGGGAGTTATTTGTAAGGGTAGAAGGGGTCCAGGAGACTTCAGTAGAGGGTTATCAATATTTTGATGTTGGGCATGGTGTGATAACATCTAGCAAGAAAAAGTGTTGAATGCATGCCCTAAAAAAAAAAATTTAAAGAACTACTGCTACCTCAATAGAACCTTAAAAGTTGTAAAAAAATAAGACTGATAAGACTCCAGAAGGAAGAAAAGAAGGTCATATGGCATGCAGGCATACACAGTAGTAACAAACCCAAATGTGCAGCGAAAGTGAATATGAGATAGAAAAGGATGCTGGAAATTAATGGTAGTTATTCTGACTCATAAACATCAGGAAAGGGGACACTAAATTTTTAAAAATCAACTACCTTCATAGAAGGATCTTTCTAAACACATGTTGACTAATTATTGGAGGTTAAGAGACAACAAATACTGCTTCTTATATTTTAGGAAATCCAAAGCAGAATTCTAATATGTTCAAAAATTCAAGTATTTGTCAGGAAAAATAGCACAGTTAGTAGAATGCAGGACTTGTATGCCTAAGCTCTGGGTTAGATTTCTAGCAATACATGTGCTGAGAAGTACTCTGACTTTCTCTCTCCCTGTCCATATCATTATCGTAATTATCATCATCATCATCATCATATTTTTTTTTATTTTACCAGAGCACTGCTCAACTCTGGCTTATGGTGGTGTTGAACATTGTAGCCTGGAACCTTGTAGTCTCAGGCATGAGAGTCTTTTTGCTTAACCATTATGCCATTCCCCCTCCAGCCCCATATTATTCAAGTAATAAAACAAATCTGGGCTCTCAAAATAGCTCACCTGGATATTGCACTACTTTTCTATATGCACACTTCAGGTCTGAGTCTGGAAAAAGTCAGCTTGGAGCAGTGAAACCCTGGCAGTAATAAACAAGTGCATGCTCTCCACTGAAGAGCTTATAAAACTGATAGGACACACACAAGTAGCTCTAAATTACTTCCAGAGTATTAATAAGAATTTTCTTCAGCTTTGGGAGCTACTCTCTACCCTAATCCTGTTTTCTAGCCTTTTCTCAACTCTGATACCATCTTCCCAGACAATATTTTTAGTCTACCTGCACATTAGATATCATACTCAAGCAAAAGTTACTAAAGTCATGGGCCCTAGGAACATACCTTAAATAAACTTCCTACTTTCTCTCCAGCCCAAGATCTTTATTCTTATAGGCTCCATTCCTACTTTTTGGTTCCTGTATATTTAATTTTATTGTTTGTCTTGTTTTGTATCTTGCTGCCTTTTAGCCACCAAGTTGCAGATTCTACTATGATTCCATCCTGACTTCCCTGGGCAGACAACCTCAGCAATGTGTCCTGGAACCTCACCTCTCCAGAGCCCTACTCCACTAGGGAAAAATAGAAACAGGATGGGTGTGTGGATTGAACTGTCAATGTCCATGTCCAGTGTAGAAGCAATTACAGAGGCCATAACTCCCTCCTTCTGCACCCCCAAAAGAATGCTGTTCCATACCCTCAGAGGGGGGACAATGCTATCGAAAGATGACAAGAGGGCTCTAAACTCCAATTCCATCAGGACCCAGAGAGAGAAAGGGAAAAAAGGAAAGACATTTGGAAGTAGCAGTAAATGTAGATGTGACTTAGAAAGAAAGAGAAGGCAAGACCATAGGAAAAAATGGACAAATATATATAATAGTTAACTCCTATCTGTGACCTTGGGAGAACTACCGCAGTTTCCAATGGAGAGAATGGTGACATAGAATTCTGATTGTGGGAATGGTGTGGAATTATACCCCTGTAGTTTTATAATTTCATAAATAATTATTAAATCACTAATAAAAATGTCAAAAAATAATAATTAGGGCCACAAGATAGCTCACTTGGATAGTGAGCTTACTCTGTCATACACACAACCCATGTTCAAGTCTGGTCCCACTCTGCTGAAGGGAGCTTCAGTGCCATAATATCTTTCTCTGTCTTTCCACATGTCTCTGTATTTGTATCTAATGGAAGGGGTAAAATAAAGAAGGCTGGAGCAGTAAAACACTAAAGGCAAAACCAACAAAAAGGAATAAATGTTGCTACAAGGAGTTTAGATGCAAATGAAAACTGAATTTTCTGAACTAAATCAATGCAACCAATGCTACCACGCCACATTTTACTTCAGACTGTATCCAGAGATGCCAAACCTTCAATGTCAACCCTCCAGCACCAACCATCTGGTGAGACCTTTCCTAACACTGGGACTCCCTAGTTCCCTTTTAAATGGCACATTCCCTAACAAAATTACAGACCCTAGATATAGACCAAGGCTTACGGGACAGGGTACATGTGGACATGCATCCATTGTTACAGAAAGTTACATACCTCAAAATAAAAGTGCTCAATAGTCTGCTTTGAGTAGACTTAGACTCAATAAATGCAGCACACAAGTAGAAAGACCTAAAGAAGACACCATAAAGTAGCTAATACAATATTTACTACTTAGGCCTACAAAGTCTCCTCTACTACCCCCTGCTTCACTTCTCTCAATCACTTGACATCTAACCTCAGCAGATAAAGTAAGGACTACAAAACCTGGATAAGGGCAAGAGACTGGCATGCTTTAATGATGGTCCTTTTGCTCAATACCAGGACACTCCACCATCTGGAACTCTAGTCAGGAAATCCTTGGATTCTATATAGATATGATGGGCCTAGACCTCTAGTAGATCCCTCTGTCCATTATCACTGGTCACTTCCACCAGGAACATCATCATAATCCCTCTTGTGGGCCTCTCCAGGGTTTTCCCTCACTGTAGAGCAGCAGTGGTAGGGACTGCCCCACTCTCTGAAAGAAGGTTTGGTCAACTTACTATGCTGTTCAAGGAAAACTGGTCCTAAGATGAGGTGCAGCCTAGAATGTTCTTAGCTATGACCATGGAATTATCAACTTCATATGCACAAAACCATATCTAATTTCATTGCCTTCTAACAATTTTATTGTGGACTATGCTTGTTTGTATATACCTGGCAGCAAGAAAAATTATTTCTGCTTAGGAATATATTTGTTTTTATTTCTTTAAATAAAATTTCATTCTATGTCTTATAGATTTTATTTTTTGATATCCTTATGTTGTATTTTGATATCTCTGAATTTTTAACAATAAATATTCATATGTGAAGAAAAGAAGAAAACTGGAGCTGCCCTGTTTGAGGAAGTGGTGAAGGTGGGCCGTAATTATCTTAGCACTGTGTGGTCTTCTGGCACCTTTCTTTCTAGCTTCTAAAGAACAGGAACCCTCCTCTTATCCACTGCAGAACCCTTTCCCCAGGTCCCCCATCTCCATCCTTCCCCTCCTCTGCTGTTTCTCTTGTCAGGGTTACCACACAATTCACCCCCAATTCATATCACTTTGAGCACTGATCCCCCGCATACCATTTGCCAAAGAAGATCTTTAATAAAATGTAAATAGGGAAGCTATCAAGGGAGGGGATTGGATACGGAGTTCTGGGAGTAAGAACTGTGTGGAATTGTACCCCTCTTATCCTATAATCTTGTAAATATTTCCATTTTATAAATAAAAATTTAAAAAATAAAATAAAAATGTAAATTTCACCACCTCACTCTTCTGTTTAAAGACCCTTCAGTGGCTACTTGCAGCCTTCAGGAGACACTCTGAATTAAACCCTTAGCAGGACATGGAATGATCTTTGCCACCTGTAGTTTCCACAGTCTTCCTGTTGAGGTGGGATCCCTCAGGAGTCCATCTACCATTGATGTATTGTCCTTTACTAGAAGCTTCTGCATTCACCTTGCTTTCTCCTATCTCGGCACCTTAATAATGCTGAAGGGTATCTATGAGACATTTTCATCCTCTCCCATCTGCCTAGTTTAGGAATTATCTCCCCAGATACGTGTTTCCAAGCCTTTCTGCATTTCCCTGGGCTGGACCTCCACCAAGTCCCTCTCTGTCCTCATATGAGACCCGAAGGGAAGGCTACTGTGACACCTGGGACCATGTTGAATCTTGTGTGAGCCTCTTCAGCTAGATCAGAAGCAATTCCAGAAAGACAGTGCCTCCTATGCTTTTTATATCTCTGGCAACTGGCACAAAATTTATCAGGAAAAAAAAGTAATAAAGACATGAGATAACACGCCTAAAATAAAGTAAAGCATTTTTGGATAAAGGAATGAATGAATGACCACTGAAATATTTCATTCTTGATCAGATTCAGAGCATAGATACCAATCCTCTGGCAGAAGTAGAGGAGGGAGGTGCCAGGAGGAGGGAACCTTAGGTATGAGCAGCAAGGGGGCCTCTGCCAGGAAAGCAGTCTCTGAAGTTGATCAGCCCTCCCAGCCCCACAGCCCAGGATACAGGAAGTGGCCCACTGTCTTTGGACAGTTTGTGCCACTGTTTATTATTTTTGCCACAGCTCTCCTCTGCTACCTGCTCACTAAGGCAATAAATCAAAATCACAGCTTCTGGCTTTCTGGAGAGCTCCTTGGCTCTCATAACTAGGATGGAAGATGAGCTCTTCTTCCTTTGTCAGGTCTGAAGCTCCTCTGACCCTACCTCCCCCCCCCCACCCCAATACACACCAGCCTCCCCCTAAACCCCCTTCCACAGTGACAGGCTGGTAGCTGGACTCAGCCTCTGCTCACTCTCCTTTGCAGGAGGAGGAGAATTCTCAGCACACAGAGCAAAGTAGCCCCATATTTGTTCACACCTGCCGAGTTCCTCCTTCTCCTTCTCTGGCTTTTTCCATCTTCCCCTAAGAAAACTGCTAGCTCAGAAATGGCAGGCTTCACTGCCCATGCCATCAGGACAAAGTTCAGTCACACCAAGCCGAGGCAGGGCCAGGGCCCAGGCTTCAGGGAGCAAGCCTGCCCATGGCTCCCATTCACAGCCCCTGGGGCTCCTGTCCCACCTGGGAAGCATGCGGTGGAGCTGATGCTGCAGCTCCTTTTCTGACCGGCATACACCCTGGGTACATACAGCTCCACTGCCACAGCCACAGCCACAGCTGGGGAATACTAACCAGCCAGGGTCTCCTGTCACCCCTAGAGAAAAAAGAGAGAGCAGCAGCATGATAGAGCCCAGGAGAGTCTAAAGAAGAAGAAAAAGGGGTGATGAGAGAGCCACAATGCATGAGGGGAAGTGAACTACTTTCACATGATCCACATCTAGCCGGGCGTGGTGGCGTGCGCCTATAGTCCCAGCTACTTGGGAGGCTGGGGCTGGAGGATCGCTTGAGCTCAGGAGTTCTGGGCTGCAGTGCGCTATGCCGATCGGGTGTCCGCACTAAGTTCGGCATCAATATGGTGACCTCCCGGGAGCGGGGGACCACCAGGTTGCCTAAGGAGGGGTAAACTGGCCCAGGTCGGAAACATGATCCACATCTAAAGAAGATGGTGCATAAGCAACACTATGAGAAGTGAATGCTGTTCTCAAAGATACACATTTATCCACTGGGCAGAACGCACCTTCCATGTTTCTGGGAGAACTCTAGGGCTTCCAGGAGGACTCTCCTGCTGTGAGCTCTGGATCTAGGGATGCAGCTGAGGATATGCCAAAACCAGGTGACCAAGGGCTGTCTGAACTGGAACAATCCTTCTGAGAGTCAAGGCAATTGCAATGTAGAAAGAGAACAGACTTTGGATTGGGGTGGGGGAGGTGCTGGGGTCTAACTACTTTTTTTTTTCTGTGTGATTTGGTCTCTAAATGCCTCCATTTTGTCTGTAAAATGGGCTGAATATGTCACCCTTCACAAAGTGCTGTGGCAGGAGCTGACATTGATGCTTTCTGGAAAATGCAACTTAGTGTCTCTATAGGGCCTCTTAAGGAGAGGAGGCAAGAAGTAACAGAGGAGGGGTCGGGTGTGCATTGCCAGCCTTAGTCCCTTCTCCTGATCTCTGCAGACAGGCACCTGGTGCTGCCAACTAGAAAGGGAGCCCTATGCATGGGGCTTTGAGAGTGCCTCATCTCATTCTCCAGTGGCCTGTCAGAAAGAAATGACAGGTCTCCAACCAAGCCCTCCTTCTTCCTGAGCCAGAAGTAGCTCTGGTATGAGAAGCAAGCCTCATGAAAGGAAGAAAACTCAAATTTTCAGTGCCTGAAAATTTACCACATTCCCTTTTGTTTTCTGAAATGTGTTTTAAGGCATGGGAATAAATAGCATTGATGAATGGTTTTAAAGACTGGAGCCTTCTTTTCAACACTCCTGATGACCTTCTTGTATCATACTCCCACATAATACATGGGAATGAAGTGAAATGTACAACAGAAGACCATTTTTATTCTCTGATTCACACAAGATTTCCAGAAACGTCTATGAAGTTTCCTCTTTGAGAACCACTCCCTTTGAGAACCAGCTATCCCAAGAAGGATCTGAGCCTGTTATATTATGAGCAGGGAAAGGGTTGCAAAGGTAGTGGCCTACTGATATTACCAGTTACTCTGTGAAGCTTGGGGTGAGTCATGCCCTCTTCTTGGGCCTCTGCTTCAACATCTGAAAAGCAAATTGTTGCAAACTCTGCTAGACTGCAAGAGGTCACCTGCAAGTGAGTGAGGCTGGATCTCCTAGAGGTGTGGTTGTTCAATGGGTACAGAGGACACAATCTGGACATTCACTCCAACTATCCACCATTCCACCTGCATCACTGCCTTGGACTTCATGCATTTCCATCAACTCCCTTCCCTTGGGTCATCTAGATGGCACAGGTGCTACCTCATCACACTGTGATCTTGAACAGTTCATCTTCCCAAACTAAGTTTCTTCACCTAGAACAACTCTCACATCATTGGGTAGTTGGAAGGATTAAATGAGTTAGCCTAAGCAAAACACTTAGACCACTGGTACACTAAACAGTACCTGCTACATAATTATTATCATCAGTATATTCTCACCTTTAATTCTGGATTTGGGTGACCTCTATTCCACTCATTAAACTTTTCAAGTGAAATTTATTGTCAGCCTTAAACCTAATAGTTAAATCTTGTACTATAATTTCAGTACCTTATTGGGACAGCTTGTCCTCAAAGGGCACATTGCATAGAAGTTTCTAGAAGTCCTCTTAACGTGAGCCACAATGCAGTTACTGTTTTCCATCCCACTTCTCCCATTCCACGTGTGTCCTGGGTTGTGTGGGAGTAAGGATGGTACAGGAAAAGGCATCAGAGGGGTTGACTAGAAGGTTCTAGTCTTTAAAACCAGGTTTTAATGGAGTATCTTCCTTTACCTTAACAAAACATGGGTTATTTCAGAAAATAAATGTGCCTGAGAGCCAATCAGGCTCTCAGATATGAGGTGATGGAGTAATGGGTCAACATCTTCAAATTACTGATTACCTTTTTAAACATCAATCCTTTGCCCACCTGCTCCTTATTCCTCTCTAAATCTAAAGACCAGAAAAGAACTGAACTTCAAACTTA
This sequence comes from Erinaceus europaeus, assembly GCF_950295315.1. Lineage (NCBI taxonomy): Eukaryota > Metazoa > Chordata > Mammalia > Eulipotyphla > Erinaceidae > Erinaceus > Erinaceus europaeus. The sequence continues at coordinate 51,422,782 of NC_080168.1, forward strand.
GAAGTATCAACTCAGACCCTGTCTTCATCTGAAAAGAATAGCCATCTTAGAGAAGAAATAAGGTAACAAAGACAAAAGCAACCAACACAGGCTCGGATATGTGGTAGTCCCAGAAGTTAGTTAGATTTCAACTTGAGTCTCAACAGCTCCACTTCCTCCCTCTCCACCAGGTATGCCTCAATCTGCTAGTTTTACCGAAAGGCATGATCCATTCCCAGCCACAGGCGACCACAGCCATTAGCTGATCTCCCTCTCTATTTTAAGCTGTGCCTCCCAGGACTGCTTCTGGCCATTCTGGAGAAACCAGGCATTTTGCAGAAGTAATATTACAGGCTCCTAGGTCCTTGGAGCTGTGTTGTCCAGTGAGATTCTCTGCAGCGATGACAATCTAGGCCTGTCATGTTCAACTGCAGCCATGGGTGGCTATAGAGCACTTGAAATACCACTCAACAACTGAATCTGTGTTTCATTTAACTGTAATTAATTTAAATGTAAATGGCCACCTATGGCCAATGTCTGTTGTATGGACTCCAAACAGCAGCCTAAAGTCCCCTCCAATGTCACCAATATGCTACTGCCATCAACTCTCCTGAGCAAGACCTCTGAACCTTCCAACTACCTGTTATCTTCAGCTGGACATGTACCTTCGATCAAGGCAAACTTACTGAGCAAGAAAATAGGGTCACTCAAAGGCTTCCTGTGACTCCTCCAACCATTAGGCAACTAGAAGACTTATTTTAACTGGTGTTAAATTAACATTTCCCCTGGTTCACAGAATCTGAGGAGATATATATATATATATATATATATATATATCAATTGTAGTGATCACAGGAATAGCCCCTGAGGGGTTACTTTGTGGGGTCCTTACCAAAACAATGCTTTCAGGTCAGTAATGCAAAGCCTGTGAACTAATGAAAGATGAAGGACAAAACATGGGGGACCTTTTTGAAAATAAAATCTCTGGCATTTCTATTTCACTTATTCAAAATCCATAACAAATGACCTTACCTCACAATATTTTTACACTAATCCTGCCAACATCAGATTTCAAGAAGCAATAAAGAATATTAAGTTAGCTTTTATTTTCCATCAGAAAGTCTGTCAAGTTTGAAATGAGACACAAATTAACATCTTTGCCAAACTAAGATTGGCACTAAGGGGCTGAGAAACACCCCATCCTCTCTTTGGAAGGTGTAAGTCTCACACTGTTTTGTGAGCTTACTCCAGGGTGTCAAGAGGGGTAATGTAGATGGGTTTCAACCACTGAATTTAGACAAAAAAAAAAAAAAAAAAAAAAACCAAACCCAACAGTCCAATCCAAGGAAAAGTTGGGAACAAAAGGGAATGCCCGTGTGCTCACCTGATTGAATAAAAAAAAAAAAAATCAAGGCTTTACTATGTGCCAGGATGGCACAGGTACTGATCGGGCACCAAGTTCAGTCAGAGGCAAATTTATGAATGAATGATTCCCACATGGTCCACACAGGCAAACACAGAATAGAGCAGCACGTCCTCCAGGGAAAGTCAAGGAAGAGGAAGGCTTTTCTGAGAGGAAACTTTTTAGTTAGGATTTGAAGAATGAATGGAAATAAACTGGGCAAGGAGGGGAGAGGGAAGCTACATTTTAGGAAAAGTATGTGATAAGAAGGCAAAAGCACAGGGGGGCAAAAGTCTTCCCAGTTGTCCCCACCCCCCTGTAAATTATCCTCCAAATTCATGGAACAATTCAAGGACATCATGTTCTTCCGGTTCACAGCCTGATGAGGAGGCTCCAAATCAGGTCATGCTCATGAAATACCACCAGACCTACTCAACCAGGCAGATGCTTCTTTTACAAAGTCCCAGCAACCCTGCGTCTGTGTGAGTGGTGTTTGCTGCTTCTTGGGAAAGACCTGGTGCTATTGCTACAAGTACCCACGCACCACAGGCTAGGAAGTCACAGCCTATAAAAGGGGGTGGCCCCCAGTAAGGTGGGCTAGCTGTATTGGGCAGAGTAGAGGGCCTTTAAGATGGTAACAGATGCTACATGATAGCCATGTCAGGAGGCTAAAGTACAGCACAGCAGAGTAATGCAGAAGAAGAAATAGGGGACAGGCCAGACCCAGGTCAATATGGGCTAGCTTTTCCTGGTATACCATTAGGTTCCTAACACTGACCTTCTCTGGCAGGCTTAAGAAACCAAGTTATATGAAGGTACATTACCTACCCCAACATATGAAAGAAGCTAGGACAGTCACATGAAACTATAGAATATTATAAAATACATATTTTCAAAACCTGGCTGTAATTGTGGGCTGAAAAGCATTTGTTCCACAATGTAAGGAAATCTCATTTTACATAATAATTTTAGAATATATAAAATGTTTATTTCCACTCTCTCATTATTCCATATGCTAAGATATATCAGATATTTTTGTAGCATTTTTTGGCATCTTCTTATAAATTAGGTCACCTCACCAGGCATTTTTGGACATGCTGGGTGGATTTTTCCCAAATAAAGACATCACAGTGATCAGCTGGCAATAAAAATTATAGAATTCAGGACCCTAGAAACTGGAACTATATTGAGTAGCACTGTGAAGAAAAAGCATCAGACATCCACCAGATTTAGCTTCTGCTACCAGGTCCACCCTTTCATCTTTGTGTGCACTTACAAAGGCAAGCTGCTTTACTCCTCTGGACCTCAATGTTCAGTCTGTAAAAAGGGGAAAGTCAGGGTCCAGATGGTGGTGCACCTGGCTGAGTGTACATGTTACCATGAGCAAGGACTAGGGTTCAAGTCCCTGGTCCCCACCTGCACAGTTTCTTCTTCTTCTAGCGTTTGCCACCTGCACAGTGAAATCTTCACAAGCGCTAAAACATTAAGTCAGTCATTCTCTCTCTCTCTCCCCACTCTATCTCCCCAGCCCTCTTGATTTCTCTCTGTCTCTATTCAATAAAATAAAAAAATAATAAATTAAATAGTTTTAAAAGTGGGGAGCCATGCCTCAAAGCATTAATGAGAAGATTAAAATCTGGCATAAGTGAAATCATATGGAAGATAGTAGTCAACACACCTTACTTCAATTGTATCTAATAAGGCACTCATATAGTCATTAATACAAGTCTAGTGGTCTGAAATTTGTACTTATTAAATAAAACGTCCACACAGCATTTCTAACTCCTGGCTTCTGACCCCTCATTTAGTTATCACCCATGGACAGCGAAGCCCCATCCCAACTCCTTTTCATCTTCTAGTCATTTTACATTCTGCAGTGAGACACTGGTGAAGAGGAAAGAGATACATTAAAGGAAAGGTAGTTGTTTGGTTCTCACCCTCCATCCCACCACATCTGTAAAACTGACTCATAAACAACCCATTCTGAAATTGAGGTATCTTTTTTCATACAGAATTTGTAATTCTAAAATGAAAGACTATCAAATGAAAGCTGGATAAAGATTCATTATTCACTTTCTCCTGTAATCTCTCTTGAAACAAATCAGCTTGAAAGCCAGCTTTTCTTTCCCCAGAATACTTCTCAATCTTTCCACCCACTCAATACTATCGGCAGTCCGACTAACTTATATTTTACTTATTTAATACCTCCCTTGTTCTGAAAAGAAATAGAGATTCCTAATTCCAGGTAATGACAGATATCCACCTGCATTCACTGCTCCATTCTAGGGAATTCCCACAAGAAGCCTGAATTTCATTTCCAGCACATGCAGAACCCAAAGTCTACATTTACTTTCCTATTTTCCACATATTAACATGCATATAATGAAATCTTTCTATAAACTGACAAGTAGTTCTGGTCTCCCTTCCTTAACTCCTGTATTCCAAGTTAGAGAATTTATGTTCCAAGTTTGGTACTTGACATTTAAGGTCAAAAACTATGGTTATCCACAGAGCAGATTCCAAGGAAATATCCATACAAACTAAACTACTCATGCCCCTCACTGATTTGATAAACCCAAGCTCTTCTAAACTAGCATTCCTTAATGCATACCTTTGGAATAGCCCAAACAATTTGGAAATGAAGGCTCCGCCTGACATGAAAGAAACCAGATAGAGGCCATATAGCTTTTTTTTTTCTTACAGGTTAATGACAACTCTAAAAATAACAAAGAATATATGATATAGTCTTTCAAGGTGGCCAACCAATTTAAATTAATTCCTTTGAGTAAAAAGTGGTGGGTTTCATTTCAAAAAGTAGGGAGGCATGCAAAATGAACCCAAGAAAGCTCTTGGCCAAGATCCTGTTGAAAAAACTGGAACTTAAGATCAAGTCTTCTTGAGCAGGGTCTTCACCCCCACCCCTACCTCAGACCTGCCCTCCATTCCAAATGCTGATGGGAGCTAAGGAATGAAAGGAAAACACACCTTTACCCCTAAAATGATGTCAGTGATGCTGCAGATGAACTGGCATTCAAGTCCTATAACCATAGAAGGAAGATCACAATCCCACAGAGGGATAAGTGGATAAGTGCAAATTCTTCCCATCAATACAGCTTTTCACCTCATGTCTCCCTTTAAGAACTCATCTCTGAATAATAGGGCTAAGATGATGTAAAAAAAAATCCTAAAGGAACTCAAGCACAGTCTTGAGACTCAGGCTTCTCCTCCCTACCTTGCAATTATTCCTATATGAAGAGAGTGTGCGAGTCAAGAAGAAGAAAGTGGGGAAGTTGAGAGAGAGAGAGAGACAGAGAGAGAGTGTGTATAAAATCAAATTTTATCAACTATGTTATGTGTATTACTTCTGGGCACTTAGGTTTCTCAAAGAGAGGGGTTCAGGGAACTGGCCATTGCACACCCTATAGAGCAAACAGTTTGCATGTCCAAGAACCTGGATTCACCCTGCAGGGGTAAAGTTTCATGAGCCAAGAAGCAGGTCTGCAAGTATCTCTATCCCTCTCAATCTCCCATTTCCTCCTAACTTCTCTGCCCTATCAAATGAAATGAAAAAAGGTAGGGGGGAGAAGTAGATAGCTCAGGTATCAAACTCCAGCAATAATCCTGGTGGCAACAAAAACATAAAAAGGGAGATGAGTTAAAAAATATATATCAGACTGAGGGCAGGGAATGTAACTCATTTGGAGAGTGTGCTTTTCATGTATAAAGCCCTAGGTCCAATCCCTGACATCAAGAAAATAAGAGGCCAGTGAAATAGCTCACCTGAATAGTGCCCTGTTTTGCCACATGTACAACCCAGGTTTGAGGCCCAAACCCACCACATTGGAGAAAGCTTTAGTGCTGTGGTCTTGGCGCCCTCTCTCTCTCTCTCTCTCTCTCTCCTTACCTCCCTCTCTCCTTCTTCCTCTCTCTCTCCCTCTCTTTCCTGCCTCTAAAAAATTAAATAAAGAAAATAAGAAAGAAGAGGGCTGGGCACTGGTACACCTGGTTAAGTTCATATATTATCAAGCACAAGGCCCAAGGTTCAAGCCCCTACTCCCCACCTGTGTGTGGGGGGGGTCCACTTCATGAGTAGTGAAGCAGGTCTGCAGGTGTCTGTCTTTCTCTATCTCCCTGTCCTCTCTCAATTTCTCTCTGTTCTATTTAATAAAAATTAAAAAGAACGGAGGTCAGGCAGTGGTGTACTGGGTTAAGTGCACATAGTATGAAGTGTAAGGACCTACATAAGGATCCCAGTTTGAGGCCCCGGCTCCCCACCTGTGGGGGGGTGGTCACTTCACAGTTCTGCAGGTGTCTTTCTCTCTCCCTCTCTGTCTCCCCCTCCCCTGGAAATTTCTATCTGTCATATCCAATAAAATAGAAAAAATGGCCACCAGGAGCAATGAATTCACATAGTGCAGGCACTGAGCCCCAGTGATAACCCTGGAGGAAAAAAAATTAGAAAGAAAAAAAAATGGTCATCAGAAGCAATGCATTCATAGTTCCAGAACCAAGTTCCAGCAATAACCCTGGTGACAGAAGGTGGAGGAGGAGGAGGAGGAAGGTGAGAAGAGGAGGAGGAAAATAAACGATAGACTGCAGTAGGGGAAAAAAAAGACATTGGATCTTACTACTTCATCCTAAGCCAAAAGGTCCAATTTAACCATGTGGGGTACCTAGTGTCTGTGGACACTGAGCATTTTTCGCTCTCTTTCACACTAGGTCTGAAAACCCTTGAAACAGCTTCTACCCCATGCCTGTGATAGCCTTTCTAACCAGGTTCTACCACTGGGAGATGTGTGCAGTCCATAAACTTACATTCCTCCTGAAGGGAGACTACCTGGCCTTCACTCCCCCAGTCTACAAAGATTAATTAGGCCTTGAATCGCCTGCATTAAACCACTCCCTAGTCAAAGTAGCCATGGTGGCATCTGTGAATCAATCCACACTTATTAGTTCACTCCCAGCTTCTCAAAACAGAGTACTTGTACCCACCTGAGGGAAGTGGCTATGCAGAGAAGGAATACAGAGAAATGGGGTACAGACTCTTGAGCCAAATTTTCACTTTTACATGAGTCATGCTTTCATCTGCTTTTAGAAGTTTATTTTTATATTAAATAATCATTGAAATAGTAGGGAGTGAAGGACATTTTAAAATCAAATGGGGGGGGGCTAGGGGTAAGAGCCAGTTCACCAGGTAGACTGTACACATTACCATGTTTGAGGGCCTGGGTTTGAGTCCCTAGCCACCATATGGGAGCACCATGTAAAAGAGAAGCTTCACGAATGATGGAGCAGTGCTCTAGTGCCTCTCCTCCTCTCTCTCACTCTGTCTCTTAACTTCTATCTGGCAAAAAAAAGAAGAGAAGGAGGAGGAGGAGGAGGAAGAAGAAGAAAAAGATACATGCAAACATGAACATACACACAACTGGCATAAAAAGAAATCAAATTCTAATCCAACCAAACTTAACAGTATTCTAATTAAAATAAAACAAACTAATAATAAAGTTTCAAGATAAAATACAAAACTGAAGAAAAAAATAACTCTTGGAGAAGCTCACCTTGCACGACACTTAGGACCTGAAGCACATGTTTCTATCCTCCAAAATTACCAGTATCTTAGTGGAAGAATTGGGGCACAATGCACATCAGTCTGCCTTCTCTTCCTTCACCCATATGCCTGCCTACCTACACGTCTGTGCTGCTGTTCTAGAGGAGATTCCACATGATGCAGCAGCACCAGGAAGGCACTCTGTGAACAGCACAAGCAAGGCACATAATGTTTGACTGAGTTTCTGCAACCAGCTTCTCTCTTTTTCTAGAATGTAAGGTCGCTCATGAAAGGGAAGGCACATGCCTAACTAGCTATGTATTCTGTACAGTATGCCTCCATCTGAAGCAATAGCTAGATACATGACTTGCTCACTGAATAGAAGCATCAGTGACTAGATGGATGCATGGCTAGATAGCTAATCCAAGGATTGACAATGTGGAATCATTAAAATGCATATCCTTAAAAGTACAACCTTGGCCAACTTATTTTGTCTCTAAGCCTTAGGTTCTGCATCATGAAGAATGATAACTGCACCTGCTTTTTAGGGTTGATAAGGTTGGGTGAAGGTTCAAGGCAAAGTACAAGGCATCTGGCACATAATAAGCTCCCCCATAAATATTAGCTGTTCTCATTACCAGTGCTCACTGGATTTGAATAGCCTGAAATGTGCTTGGATTATGTGACTACACTGAGTCTAATTCCATCTTTCCTCAATGGTTCAGAGAACACGAAAGTGCTTCAGCAGGTCATTTGAAATAGAAATTGTGTCTCCAATTCATTAGTCAGGATGGCAGATCACAGGGTGCCCTGATTGTCCTAGCTCATGCCCTCACTCATACAACAGAAGTTGACTAGGAAAAGCTGGTGTTTGGTCCACATGGCCATCTTCCAAACTGAATTGTTACCTTGGGTAATATTCTGAGTAGAGAGGAGCACACAGTCAATGAGAATATTGAGAGAGAGAGAGAGAGAGAGAGAGAGAGAAGGAAAGAAACTGATATAAAGGGGGACAGGCAGTGGCACACCTGGTTAAGTGTTTACATTACAGTGCACAAGAACCTAGGTTCAATCTCTTGGTCCCCACCTGTGGGGGGAAAGCTTCACAAGTGGTGAATCAGGGTAGCAGGTGTTCCTCTCTCTCCCTTCCTATCTTCTTCCCTCTCAATTTCTCTCTGTATCTATCCAATAATAAGTAAATAGATAAAATTATTTTTTAAAGGAACTGATAGAGCAGCTCATGAAAAGTTTATTCTTGACAGAGCCTGGGTGTGATGCACATGGCTAATTGCACATGGTACCCTGCACAAGGACCTAGGTTCAAGCCTCTGCTGCTCCCCACCTGCAGTTGGGACACTTCACGAGCCGTGAAGCAGGTCTGCAAGTGTCTCTCTTTCTCTTACTCTCTCTGAATCTCTCTATCTCCCCTCCCCTCTCAATTTCTCTCTGCCCTATCAAGTATAATAGGCAGGAAAATAAAAGGAAAAGGAAAAAATGGCCACTCAGAGTGGTAGATTTGTAGTACCAGAGCTGGCAGGAGTGTAAACCTCCACACAAAGATGAGAACTCAAATAAAGTCAAATGCAAATCATCAATAATAATGGACCTAGTCAGGAGTGCCTGTTGGGAAACCCATGATTCCCATATTCAGTCCAGTTTTATTTAACATCTTAGCTAATTATATGGAAGAGAGATAAACCAAAACAATGTTGAAATGCACATCCATTGGCTTCAGCTGCCAAGTACCCACTCTCCCCTCAGTGGTAACAGCACCCAAGTTGTGCTTTAGGAAACAAGCCCCTGTGGATAGGTGTCCCTGGGTCCAACAAATAAGGTGTTCCATGCTAAGCCAAAAAGAGTTCCTCTCCCTGTAATCTAAATCTTTTTAAAATTATTTTATTTATTAGGGGGTCGGGCAGTGGCGCAGTAGGTTAAGCGCATGTGGCGCAAAGCACAGGGACCGGCGTAAGAATTCCGTTTCGAACCCCCGGCTCCCCACCTGCAGGGGAGTCGCTTCACAGGCGGTGAAGCAGGTCTGCATGTGTCTATCTTTCTCTCCCCCCTCTGTCTTCCCCTCCCCTCTCCGTTTCTCTCTGTCCTATCCAACAATGTACAACATCAACAATGGCAATATTAATAACCACAACGAAGCTACAACTACAAGGGCAACAAAAAGGGGGAAAAATGGCCTCCAGGAGCGGTGGATTCATGGTGCAGGCACCAAGCCCAGCAATAACCCTGGAGGGAAAAATATTATTTTATTTATTATTATTATTATTGCCATTTTTTATTTTGGTTCATTGCTTTTAATCAGTTGGTACCTGAGAGCTCAGCTTCCTCCAGCAAGCTTGATTTCTTCAGGCCCTTTTATATAGGTTAGAGTCCAACCCCTCAACAATTCTGTGGAACATAAAGGAGACCTGATTTGTGGCAGGGAAATATGAAAACAGAAAGAAGACAAGAATGATGGCCATGGTACAACTAGCCAGGCTTTCCACAGGGCCTGCCTGGTCTGAGTTCTGTCTGTCTGCCCAGCCCTCCAGACGCATTAAATTTCTCTCACTTCCCTGACAGTGCAGTTCACTTGGCAAACACCTAATGCAAATTTTCTTTACTTTTCTTCTTTTCTTTTCTTTTCTTTTTTGCCTCCAGGGTTATCACTGAGGCTCAGTGAGGACACTACAAATCCACTGTTCCTGGAGGCCATTCTTTTCAATTTTTTAATTGGCTAGAACAGAGATAAATTGAGAGAGGAGGAGGAGAGAAAGACAGACACTTGCAGACCTGCTTCACTGCTTGTGAAGTGAGCCCTGCCACATGTGGAGAGCCAGGGGTTCAAACCAGGATCTTTGTATTTTGTACTATTTGTGTGTTTAACCTGGTGTGCTAGTGCCCAGCCCCCTAATGCAAGTTTTCTAGGTAAAGTTGGAAAAGGTTTGTATACATTCATGTGTGCCATTGCTGAGCGACCTCCCTAATCTAGTCTCCTCATTCTCTATTTATTAAAGCGGGGGAAGACAGAGATGAAGAGGAGACACCACAGCATCATTTCACCATCCCACGTTGGTCAGATTCCAACTCAACCTACTTATTTATGTCTTGGATAGAGACAGAGAGAAATTGAGAGTGAAGGAGGAGATAAAGATAGAGACAGAGAGACACCTGCAACACTGCTTCACTGCTCTTGAAGCTTCCCCGTGCAGGTGGGGGCCACAGGCTTGAACCTGAGTCCACGCACACTGTAATATGTCCACTGTACCAAGTGTGTCACTGGCATCTGAATCTTAAGTACTGGAAGACTTTAGGAAACACAGAGCAAACAAGTATTTATTTATTCCAGCAATATATCTCAAAGGAAAAATACTTATTAATTCCTGCTGCCTAAGTCCTTGGAAGTACCATCGCTTTTTCTTTCTTTCTTTTCCATTCAGAACGAATGCTTCTTTCCCCCTATATTAGTCAATGTCACTTGCCGTGAAGTGCAACCAGACAGCCCAACTAATAGAGCTGCGGTTTCTACTAAATCTGGGGAACATATTCTGATTCTCTGACCCTTAAGCAATTCTCAAAATACTTTTCAGGCATTAGCATACAGAACACCACTGTGGATAAAGCAAGCAATTTCAAAATCACAGTGTTTTGATTCAACCTGGAAAAATATTCACATTGACATTTATTTGACAAAAAAGAAAAGAAAAGAAAAGAAACAATTCTAGTTTTTACACAACAGAACTAAGAAGTAACCTTAGAACTAAGGTCACAGCAGAGAATCAGACATGACATTGCAATGAGGTGAGATACTTTTAAATGCCATTAAAGTTTTGTATTGCACAAAGTACACCCCACCAGATATTAGCAAAGCACAATCACCATGAGTGACCTCTATGGAACATTGTCTGAGTTATTAGATTCATACTTGAGGGGGAGAGAGAGAGGACGAGAACAAGAACAGTATAAATACACAATGAAGTTTAAAAACATGTAATAAAAATGAGTCAGGCTATCTAAGGTAAGGGGATGAATTTTAAAGATACACCAGCTTTGTCTCCAATGGCCAAGCACTGCCCACTTCTCACTTGGGCAGAGAGCATGTAAGGAGGTCACCATCTTTGCTAAAGGCTAAACCACTACATGCTTAAGCATCATCCTAGCTGGTCATAAAAATCTCAGTCATCCAGGCCCCAAAGGGAAAGTGAAGACCAAGGGTGGGGCTCTCAATAAATTGCTGTCACCCAATAAACACAGTCTTCATGGCAATTCACCCACACTGCTTTGAGATCAAGAGAAGAAGCTACCTTTCCAACAACTAAAAGGGCCATTCTTTTGCAGAGAGAATTTAGGAGGGAAAAAAGAATTTTCTTTTCAGTACAAGGAATTGAGTGGTTGGGTTCAAGATTAATTTCCCAAACTACAATGAAGAGGAAATCCTAGTCCATGTTCTTTCTTTCCAGAATTTCTGATCAATGGTTTTGGGGGACTCTAGTGCCAGTTTCTGAAGGATGCTTTAGACATACCAGAGGTCAAAACCATACATATAGAGAGGAGGAACATGGTAGCAGGCATATTGTGTACAGGCAGAAATCAGGGTGGGTTCCAACAGAAAACAGAGGATGCTTCCAAATGGGTCAGTTGAGAAGAGTTTCAGAGCTTATTTATATGGTGTGGGCAAAGTCTGGGGCAACCAACAAGGGTGATCTAACGCCCCAGGCATGACAATGGTGGAAGCTGTTAGTAGCCCTAGGTTCCCAGGAGTCAAGGTGAGAAGCTAGTGATAGCTTCTAGCAGCATCATGGCTGTGAGGAGGACTACTCTCAGGAGCTGTAGTCTTTGGAAGAGGAAGATAGCTATTCTCAACACACAGTACAGGAGGGAAGAAAACCACTCAATCTCACCTTCCCATTGTTTTTCTCTTGCCAGGCAGCCCAAGGCCAATCCAATCCAGATCAGTAGGAGCCACTAGCATGATAAATTGGATTCAGCCTCTGAGAAGGCAAAGCCAAATCGGAGAAGGGGCAGAGACCCAGAAGGTTATCTGTGCTGTTACCTACATCTGAATTCTCTCCTCTGCTGACAACTACCCCACATTCCTCTAAAGTTCATGAGGCTCATTTCACTATTCATCTCTAGAAAGGTATTATTCTTTCTAAATGCTAAATTTAGAAATTTTAAATTTTTTTAAAATTTCTTTCTAAATTTCCTTAAATGTCTCAGTGAAATATTTGAAATTGGGGTTTGAACATGGTATTTTCTTATTCTAACCTATCTATAGCCAGGACAAGGATAAAACCTTCTTTAAAACCATCATCAGGGGTGGGTGGTGGCAGACCTGGTTGAGCACACACATTACAGTGTGTAAGGATCCAGGTTCAAACTCTTGGTCCCTACATGCATGAGAGGAAGCTTCATAAGAAGTGAAGGATCTTTTTTTCTCCTTCTTTATCTCCCTTTTCCATCTTGATGTCCTTTTACTCAATCCAATAAAACAAACAAGCAAAAAAAAAAACAATCTTCATAATATGGCTGGACAGTGATACAATCAGTAGAGCAAGCATGTTATAATGTGCAAGAACCTGATTCAAACCCCAGGTTCCCCCTTGCAGATGGGGCAGCTTCATGAGTGGTGAAGTAGTGCTGATATGTGCCTTTCTTACTCTTTCTCTCTCTATCTCCCCCGTCCCTCTTGATTTCTATCTCAAACAAATAAATAAATAAGTTCCATAATCATAAAGACAAAATGAAACATGAGAGAAACACTAACTTACCCCCCAAGACCTCAAAGAAAAATGCAATCTTTGCTGCAGTCATATTTGAAGAGCTAAATCCAGGTATGTGCTGATACACACATGATTTGAAAAACACACCCTCAATGAAAAGACAGTTTTTCCAGAAACTGAAACCATAGCAATTCACTGGCCTTGCCCAAGGGTCTGCCTGGATTCTCCTGGAAAGCTCCCAGCACCTGCCAGACTCTGACCACAGAATCAACTTAAGGCCTTCTTTGGAACTTGACCTATCCAGCACTTGGCTTCTGAAAAATCCTTGCACCTGATACTTCGATGGAGTGGGCCCAACAGGAAGAAATCCATGGGGTAAATTTTGGAGGATGGTATTAGAAAAGGCCCTACAAAAATGAGATGTGTTATGTCATGACAGGACTGCAGAAGAGCAGAACAAGTGTCATCTTATGAAATATTTTCTGAAAGACTATTCACAGCAAAGCTTCCTTGTCTGATGTCCACCATATTGCACTGAAGTGCATGCATGGCTCCTCAGGGCAGACCAGTGTCTCATCTGCTTCATCTCAGCCTGACAATTGCACCAGGAAATGTTTTATGAGCCAATTCAATCCTCTGGCCTCCGGTGACAACCTACTTTTTGGGAAAAGACCTTGAACACCCTGAAATTCCCTTGGCACCTTAAAACTATGGGAATTCAAGAGTCATCTTGCTCCACCTTTACTTCCTGACTCTTAGAATTCAAGCATTCTCAAATAATTTTTGAAGCTATTAATAGTGAGGTTTTGATGAGCTAGTTCAAAGTCAGCACTAATGACCTGTTGATGATTTTAATGGCTCTTGCAGTAAGTACTGTGAATGACCTATTGTTACAATACCGAGTGACTGTCTTTTACATTAATCCATTAACTCTTCTCATAATTCCTTCCCTGCTAAAATATTTTCTTCCTTTTAATGTGAAGGATTTGCACATAAAGAAAACAGAAGCACATAAAAGGAATACATTTTAGTAACCAAAACTCAGAGGCAAGAATATGAAGGATGCTGAATTCCTGGTGCATGAAGCTGTGATTTAGAGAAGAAATAAATCCAGCGGGAGCATGCTCAGTCCAGACAGGGGAGAGGACTGCAAATTCAGAACATAGAAAATGGGGAGGTGACAGAGATAGAATGGCTGGGCCAGGGGACCATGAGAATCCAGCATTTTCAAGGAGCTACACCTGCTCCAATACTCAATGTGTTCTCTCTCTCTCTCTCTCTCTCTCTCTCTCTCTCTCTCTCACACACACACACACACACACACACACACACACACACACACAACACATATTCCTGGATACATATAAAACTTCTAGGTTCTTCTCTTGCTTATGGTCCAGGTTACTGACAACTAAACAATGTTCCCTCTCCTTCTTGAAAGCAGAAGCAGCCTCTTTCCTGGATATATTTTCCCTTCTCCAGTTGACAGCATGGGTCAAAGGCCACCTTGTCCAGTGTTCTCCTGTGATAACTATCTGTCCTGCAGTGGCACCTGCATGAGAAAAAACACCCAATAACTAATACCTAAGAGCAAAGCCAGTCTGTGGCAGTTAAACACCCTGCTCTGCCTGCTTTTGCGAAAAGACAAACTGGCATGGAAAGCATTTAAGAAAGTGCAGGGTTGTATGCAGCTCATAACCCAGGATACATGACTGAGAGCATTTGGATGAGAGATAAAACAAGACAGAAAGAATATCAGAGTAAGAGCAGCCCGCCAAGCCTCTCTGCCTGACAGAGGATATTGAAAATATTTCCTGGAAGAGATCACAAAAGTGGCAGAATGGCAAGATAGGTTAGCGATACTAGATTTCAATTATTTAGCCGTGCTAGAAGTTTAATTCTTTTAAAACAGGGCATCTGATTTTTCCTTCTGACAGCTGCATTCCCCTGATGACTGAAAAATATTGGAGCTGGTAAGGGGGGTTATTTGCCTTCTCATAGTAGCCCTAATAACAGACCATCCAGATTTTTTTTTTTGGTAAAGTGACAAGCAGTAGATATTTCACTTACTGTACTACAAGGTCAGTGCTTCTGTTTCAACTATTGAACTTTGCCCCTGAATACAAAAGTATGCAATAGTATGCCTATGTATCATATGTAAGCATTGTAAACAAATGAATGTGGCAGTGTTCTAATAAAATTTTATTTACTATGCCAAACAGCAGACAGATTTGACCTGAAGCTACAGTTTGTCAATCCAAGTTCTAGACTGGGAGTGGGGAACATATGGCCATATAACCCTTCTGAGGCAACCACAAACTGAACTAGAAAATCAATAAAATCTGGGAACTTTTTTTCATAGCAACATTAAATGCAAGTTTTTAAGCTGATAATTTTGTATGGTTCACAAATGATGTTTTAAATACCCAACTGGCCCTGGGCAGAAAAAAAGTTTCCCTATCCATTTCTAGGTATCTATGGAGAACTCATAATTCTCTTATGAGAAAATGAAAACATTCTACTGAAAGTTGAAGAGGTTAGGGGGGCTGGAGTTGTCATCCCAGGTTCAGGGTACATGTTATTATATGCAATGATCTGGGTTCCAACCCCCAATTCTAACATGCAGGGGGAGAAACTTCACAAGCAGTAAAGCAGGTCTGCAAGTGTCTCTCTACCTCTCCTTCACATTATCCCCCTTCTGTCTTTATTTCTCTTTGTCTCTACCCACTAATTTATTTTAATCAGTTAGGAAAGGGAATACTATGGAGACTTATAATCTAGTAGGACAATGTCTACTAAACTATAAGAAAAATTAAAAGTTGGAAATAATTAAATCAAGTTTATAGACAGTTCTAAAAAGGCAATATAATTCAAAAGAGATACACTGCACTAAGTCATTTAATTTTGGCTATAGAATAGCCAATAATTCCAGTGCAGAAGACATTTAAAAGAGATAGTGTGGCTACTCAGAAAGTCCTATAGTTAAACTCAATTATATAACAAGGTGTATTAAATATAAGAATGTGCTTATAATATATAAAAACAGGGCAGTTATGAAAACATAAGAACAAACATGTAAGAAAGGGGGTTAAAGCTTGTGAGAAATGGTAGAAGATTTGTAGAAGCTGTGTTCAAAAGAAAATAGTTCAGGAAGTGATAGAAACAGCTTTGTATGATGATAGAAAGCTAAAAGATGACAGAAAGAAAGCAGAGGAACTCAATTTTTATCTTACTTTTCATCTCTTCTACCAAGGAGAATGTTCTTCAAACTGAAAAGGAGAGCGCAGACATAGTTGAGATGAAACTGAAACCATATATGGGAAGAGACATAGGAAAGTTGCAGCTAATCACTTATATAAATGCATTAGGTTAAAGCCCAAAACACTAGCATATCAACGGCAAAGGCAAGTGTTCATGGAGTCCTTAGGATATACTGGTACATTAACTAATCCAGTTCCCACAACTGTATCTTATACAATAAATACTACTGTTTTTCCCACGTTTGGGAATGAATAAATTCAAGGTTAAGAAAGTCTTCCAAGTTCTCATTTAAAAAGTATAGAGTCAAGTCTTAAGTTCAAGTTGCCTAATATTCAAAATCTATCTTTTTTAAATAATATTTTTAAATATTTATTTATTCCCTTTTTGTTGCCCTTGTTTTATTGTTGTAGTCATTATTGTTGTTGTTATTGATGTCATCCTTATTGGATAGGACAGAAAGAAATGGAGAGAGGAGGGGAAGACAGAGAGGGGAAGAGAATAAGAACCCTGCAGACCTGCTTCACCGCCTGTGAAGCGACTCCCCTGCAGATGGGGAGCCGGAGGCTTGAACTGGGATCCTTATGCTGTCCTTGAGCTTTGCGCCACATGCACTGAACCCACTGCGCTACCGCCCGACCCCCTAAATCTATCTTTTAAGACCTTTAAAGTCTGGGAGGCAGCATGGACTTAAAGGCAATAGGACTTAAAATCATGAGGTTCTATCCCAACCTAATCAACACAAGAGTACCACCTCAGCATGCTTCACTTCAGACTGTGTCCAGAGATGTCAGGCATGGAATGTCAACCCTTTAGCCTCATTACTTGGGTGAGACCTTTCCTTTCATAAGATTCTCTAATTCCATTCCAGGTGGTTCACTTCCTAACAAAGTCCCAAAACCTAGATATAGACCAGGTCCCGTGAGATAGAGCATATGTTCACATGTATCCATAAATTAGGGCAAAATATATACCTGAAAGCAAAAGTACACAGCAGTCTGCAGTGAGTCAGTATAAAGTTCCTAATGAAATAGTGTCTACTTAGACTTAGGTACCCTCCTTACCTACTTCCTATTACACTTCCTTCACTCACTCCAAAGCTAACCTTAGCAAAACAGGGACTGCAAAAGCTGAATAAGGGCAAGAGAATGGCATACTTTAATGATGACTCTTTAGTCACTATCAGGCCATTCCATCAGCTGGGGCCCTATTCAGAGAGTCCTGAGATTCCCAAACAGACATGATGGGCCTAGAGCTCAAATAAAACCCTCTCTCCATTGTTACTTGTCATCTCTATCAGGAACAGCATGATAGACCCCTTTGTGGGCCCACATAGGACCTTGCCCTCAACTTGGATCAACAATGATAGAGAATGTTCCATCCTCCGAAGGGAGGATGGACAACATACTCTATGTTACACCTGAGGAAGATGGGTCAATATTGGAGAATCTTGGAATGTTTCTACTCATGACCACAGAATGTGAGCTCAGAACTACAGGGATGCAGAGTTAACCTAGGCTCTTAAGCTGAATATGAGCCCCAGACCAAATCAAATAGATGGGGTTTACAGTTAACAATATTTATACACTTTTCCCATATGTGGGAGCTACTCTCCTCCCTGATCCAGTTTTCTGGTCCTTTTTCCAGCCATAACATCATCTCCCCAGATAATAACTTGAATCCACCTGCATATCAGATTTCAGGCTCAGGGGAAAAAAAAAAAAAAAAAAAAAAAAACTAGTGTAGCCACAGGCCCTTTGGAATATATAACTAAAATATGCCTACTAGCTATCTACAAAATAGGGACACCCACCCCCCAACTCTTCATCTGCACTATTCCAGCCTTTAGGCTCATGATTGGTCAACAATTTCTTTGGCTTTATATGTTAACTCTTTTTTCAGCCACCAGGTTCCAGATGCTAGCATGATGCCAACCAGACTTCCCTGGACAGACAACCCCACCAGTGTGTCCTGGAGCTCTGATTCCCCAGAACCCTGCCCCACTAGGGAAAGAGAGAGGGAGGCTAGGAGTATGGATTGACCTGTCAATGCCCATGTTCAGCAATTAAAGACGCCATTACAGAAGCCAGACCTTCCACCTTCTGCATCCCACAATGACTTTGGGTCCATACTTCCAGAGGGTTAAAGAATAGGAAAGCTGTCAGGGGAGGGCATGGGATATGGAGTTCTGGTGGTGGGAATTGTGTGGAGTTGTACCTCTCTTATCCTATGGTTTTGTCAGTGTTTCCTTTTTATAAATAAAATAAAAAAATAAAAAAGAAAGGAAGAAAGGAGAATGTAGACCTAGCTGAGAAAATAGCTCATTTGGCAGAGTACAGGACTCAGATATTTAAGGATCCTCAATTTCTGGATGGCACATATATTAAAGTGGCTTTCTAGTTTTTCCTCGCTCTCTGAAGAAACTCCATCTCATGATATATAAAAGGCTTAAAAATAAAATTTAAACCAAAAATAAATAAATAAATAGATAAAAATATCATGAAGTTCTAAGTTTAAGTATTGGCATCACATGTGCCAGAGTGATGTTCTGATTGTCTCATAATAAGTAAATACATAAATCTTTTTAAAGATATTTAAATGTCCTGAAGACTGGGTCAAAAATCATCATCATTCTTCCTGAAAGGACTATGCCTCTAAAGCAGAAGCTGACATATTTAATACAATCTTATTTTGTAAAATAAACAGTATCACAATGATGCTTCCAAACTGTGACTAGTCCTAACCTGTACAGATTTACTAAAAACTCAGGTTGTTAAACAAATGTTGTGTCTTCTTCACAGAAAAGAGAAATAAGTGATCATCAGAAATTAGTAGATGTTGCTACTGGCCCATTTCAGCCCTGACTCTGATACTGTTCTGACATCCATTAGCATCCCACCAGCATGGTTTTTACTTAATTTATTTATAAAATAAAAAAAATTGACAAAACCATAAGAGGGGTACAATTCCACAAAATTCCCACTACCAGAGTTCTGCATCCTATCCCCTCCCTTGAAAGCTTTCTTATTCTTTAGCCTTCTGGGAGTATGGACCCAGGATCATTATGGGGTGCAGAAGATGGGAGGTCTGCTTCTGTAATTGCTTCTCAGCTGAATATGAGTGTTGGCAGGTCGATACATACTCCCAGCCTGTTTCTACCTTTCCCTAGTGGGGCAGGGCTCTGGAGATGTGGGACTCCAGGACACATCAGTGACGTCATCTGCCCAGGAAAGTCAGGTTCCATCTGCAACTTGGTGGCTACCAGCATGGTTTTTGCTCACCTCCAGTCCTAACGATGGAAACAAAGCTGTCCACCCTTATTGAAAGCTGTTTACAGCCTTCTGCTACACACTTTGTGCCACCAAGTTAGGCCTAAACAAAGAAAGCTCCAAGTGTCCATGACTTTTCTCTATCAGCCATCATCCCTGCACAACAGGATGCCCAGACCCCATTCTCAGACTCCTGTATCAGTGGTTTGAATCCAAGTCACACCACTGATGAGCAGTCATGAAATCTAGGGTCAACTACTAAGGATTTTTTTATGATCAATTTCATCATCTGCAAAATAAAGTATTACATGTAATAATACTAGGTTCCTGTGACTAGTGAATGAGAACACATGTGCTAACCCACAATATACTAACCAGTATTATTACAAATTATTAAGTACTTTGTTTTTCATGTAGAATTTTATTCTATCTTATTCTAATAAGATTTACCAGACTAGTAATTCAAAGAAATACAAATATAAGGAATTTTGCTTTGAATGGGGCATTTGGCCACATATCCCATGAAATCTTTGAGAACACAACAGAGAAAAGGGTTGCAAACAATGTTGCAGTCAGGGAGGTCCACAACTGGATGAGAACATGGAACAGCACATTGTGGGTGAAGCTCTAGAGACCCAGTGTGGGCACACACAGGTGACAGCAGCATCCACAGCTCTGATCTCCAGTCAGCACGAACCACACTTTTCTCACTTGATGGGGTCGTCTTCCCCACTGTTGAATTGCATTTTGTAAAAGTGTGGTTGTGTATCTATATTTATCTAGCAATGACTTATAATTTATACCCACCCATTTTACAAAACATTGGAACCAACTAACATGCTTATTAATGACTTGGCTGGTGGCATAGGAATCTGCTTATAAATGGATGACATCAAACTCTGAGTGACAGAATTTGGACCCAAAATGGACTTTGGCAAGTCAATCAAACAAAATGAAATGAAACGATGACAACCATCCAATCCAGCACTTGGATAAAAAAAAAAGACTATATAATAAAAAGATAAAGAAATAGCTTTGAAATAAGGTGTTAAAGATTTAGAGCTCTCAGATGATAACTTAATATCAATCAAAAGTTCAATGTGGTTGTCAAGAAAGGAAATGCTATCTATCTTAGGCTGCAATAATAGGCATAAAATACTTTGTATAGAAGCAATCGTTTTCCTGATATATTCTGCACAAGACAGGCTATATGGGAAGTGCTCTATTCAGTTCTGCACATTACCTCAAAACTCATTTAAAGGATGTTTTTTTGTCAGGAAGGAAGTTTTTAAGCTAAAATGTTTACTATGAATTGCACAAAGACCCAGGTTTGAGTCCCTGGCCAGTACATGGAAGCACTATGCAAAAGGAGTAGCTTCATGGGTGGTAAAGCAGTGTTGTGGTGTCTCTCCTCTCTGTCCCTCTCTTCCTCTCTGTCTCTTACCCTCTATCTACTTAAAGAAAACTAAAAGTACTCTGATGAAAGCAATGGAATCAAGTTCCTCTCCTTGAAAAAACTGAGGATGACTCTCTGGATTAACTAACAACACACCTGGTTGAGGCTCAGATGGTGTAACAACCCTTCCCTGGGAGACATCTTTTTGGCTTTGACTGGGACAAGAAATATCCAAAAGGTCCAGGTTCCTCACTGGACATTGCTAGTGAGTGGGGAATAGACAATGACACCCTCTTCCTAACTTCCAAGTTAACTATATGACTCATCTATTGATTTGGGGTGACACCTTTAACACTGTACTGAAACTGTTTCTTTTTATTTTATATATTTATTCCCTTTTGTTGCCCTTGTTTTATTGTTGTAATTATTGTTGTTGTTATTGATGTCATTGTTGTTGGATAGGACAGAGAGAAATGGAGAGAAGAGGGGAAGACAGAGAGGGGGAGATAAAGATAGACGCTCTCCTTCTCCATCTTTCTATCTGAAATAAATTCTTGCATGGCGGCACTGACATCATGCATATGCAAGGCAGTGGCTCCACAAAATAAATATAAATAAAAACTTAAAGATAAAATGTGAGACTGAAACAAACGTTATTTTAAAATAAAATAATCAAAAGCTTCCCAAGTGCAATGAAAAATGTTGACAATTCCAAAAGGCTGAACAGTTCTATTATAAAGGGAATCACACATAGATGTAACAAAATCAAACTTCAAAAAACAAACCTAAAGAAAATGAGTACTGAATAGAAGACAATGAACAATATCTTTCGTGTTTTAAAAGAAAAATCTCTCAACTCAGAATTTTATTATCAGCAAAATATCCTTTAAAAATATGGATAAAATAAAGGCATTTCCAGATAAATAAAAGCTGAGTGAAAGAGTAATCTTTAGGCTAACAGGAAATAGCATCAAATAAAAAAAGTCTAATGGGGGTAGGGCGGTAGCGCAGCGGTTTAAGCACACATGGAACTAAGTGCAAGGACCGGCATAAGGATCCTGGCTCGAGCCCCAGGCTCCCCACCTGCAGGGGGGTCATTTCATAGGCGGTGAAGCAGGTCTGCAGGTGTCTATCTTTATCTCCCCCTCTCTGTCTTCCCCTCCTCTCTCCATTTCTCTCTGTCCTAACAACAACCACATCAATAACAACAACAATAATAATAACCACAACAACGATACAACAACAAGGGCAACAAAAGGGGAAAAAATGGCCTCCAGGAGCAGTGGATTTGTGGTACAGGCACCAAGCCCCAGCAATAACCCTGGAGGTAAAATTTTTAAAAAGTCTAAGGTCTACAGGAGGAAGGGAATAGCACCGGAAATAGAAAATAAATGAGTACACATAAAAGATTATGTTGCCATCTTACTCAAAATGTATATAAAATAACACTGATTATTAAATCAAAATAGTTATAGTATTAGGCAAGGTTTGCAGTTTAAAAACAAAACTTGGGAGAACAATATTACAGAGGACAAAGCAGACAGCTAACAGAAACTTTACTGCTGTAAAATTATCACACTTGTGAAGTGATAAGCAGGAATTAGAAAACAGGAAGCAGGAATTGGAAAGTGTGAAGTAGGAAGTGGTGTGCCAGAGAGAGAGAGCTCAGTAGATAGATCATATGCCAGGCAAAGCACCACATAGAGTGGCTCTCTGGTCTCAGTCTCCCTCAGCAAATGAACACATAAATGTTTCAAAAATAATTAATTTTTTAAAAATGTAAACGATCATTTCCTTGTAGTGGCTAGGAGAGTGGTTCAGCAGGTAGAGTGTATATCTGGCCTGCATGAGGCCCTGGGTTTGAGGCCCAGCACTACACATATAAGTCTTTTTCCTCCTCCTCCTCCTCCTTCTCTCATAAAATAATGAAGTAAATAAAGAAATCTTGGGGGGCAGTAGCTGGCACATTCTGTCATGCACATGAGGATCCAGGTTCAAGCCCCTGCTCCCCACCTACAAAGCAGACACTTCACAAGTGGTGAAGCAGGTCTGCAGGTGTCTACCTTTCTCTGTCCTTTTGTTCTCCCTCCCCTCTTCTCTAACAATGAAACAGGAAGAAAAAAAAAAAAAGCCATTGGGAGCTGTGGATTCACAATGCAGGCATGGAGAACTGTTAATAACCCTCAAGGCAAAATAAACAAATAAGCAAACAAATCATTTTTTTAAAGAAAGGGAATATGAATATACAAATGCAATGGATTCAATATTGACTCTAAACAGACTACCAAAATTAATTTATTTTCTTTTACTGGAGCACTGCTAAGCTCTAGAGATTGACCTAGGACCCTGGATGCTTTAGGAAAGACAGGTCTTTTTGTATCACCAATATGCTATCTCCCTAGCCCTAGACTACCATAATTAAAAATGAATACTTTCAACCTAGGGGCAACAACTAAAAATATAATAATCAGAGGTTCCAGTAAAAAGTCAACAGGAGAAATAAAATGGAAAATATTAAACCATATTTATTTATTTATTTTAAAGAATATTTATTTATGAGAAAGATAGGAGGAGAGAGAAAGAACCAGACATCACTCTGGTACATGTGCTGCCAGGGATTGAACTCAGGACCTCATGCTTGAGAATCCAAGGCTTTATCCACTGAGCCATCTCCTGGACCACAATATTTATTTTTTTAATGAGGTAAGAAACAACAGAGAAACAAAGAACAACAAAAGAGCCAAATGAACTTGAAATGGATGACAGCAGACATAAACTCAAGCACATCAGTAATTATATTAAATATAAACATGCTAACCTTCCAGTTAAAGTCAGAGATTAATATGTTGCATAAAAGATCAAGACTAAACCATGCTATTTTAAAGGAATGCATCTGAAATATAAAAGCATATTCAGGTTGAAGGCAAAGGATTAAAATAAAACTATGGAGCCGAGCAGTGGCACATACAGTTGAGCACACACATTACCACACACAAGGACCTAGGTTCAAGGCCTGGTCCCTACCTGGGGAGAGGGGCTTCACCAGCCATGAAAAAGTTCTGCAGGTCTCTCTCTCTCTCTCTCTCTCTCTCTCTCTCTCACACACACACACACACACACACACACACATACTCCCTCCTCTCTCTCTCCATATATATATATATATATATATATATATATATATATATATATATATTCCTTCTCTCCCTCCATCCCTCTTGATTTCTCTGTCTCTAATAAGTAAATAATAAAGACTTAAAAATATAGTAAAAATAAATAAAACTAAGCCATGAAACTATATAACCCAACATTTTCACTCCTAGACATATGTTCATAAAAAAGATATGGACATGAATATTCTTTGCAACTTTTTAAATAATCCTTAAAACTGGAAACAATCCATAGCTCTATAAATAGGTGAACAGGTATAATATATTGATAAATAAAATACTACTAAATAAGAAGAAATTGATTGGTCATATACAGCAACATGTATAAAGCTCACAAGCATATTGTTTGAGTAAAAAAAAAAGGGGGGGGTAGATTTAAAAGAGTGCTTAGATCAAAGCTGCAATATCCACAAAAGTTACCAGCCTTGGAACTTAAGATATAATGTTCCTTTAATTTTTTTATATAAAGGTAATTAGAGGTTTCTCTCCTCTTTTTGCCATTACCATCAAACTTGACCAATTCACATCCAAGCAGGGAAGAAAAAAAAATAAGAGTATAGGAACCAGACAAAATTAAAAAATACTTCAAAACAACTAAATTAGGCCAATCCCTGTCAACTCTGAATGTTGTCTTTGGAGAACACTGAACTGCAAGGGTTTGTGGTGCCTCCACATTCATTCCAGCCTCAAGGGAGGCACTGGGGAGCAACCTCAGGAAGTCCAGGGATGAGAGAGGAGGGTCAGTGTATGTTACAAGCTTAGGAGTCTGCCTGTGATGCCCAAATTATAGTATCAAAGTATTCCAGCAGTCCCTTGAGATGGTCACAGTTTCACCATGATAAATGAAAGCAAGACATGAACCATGTGCAACAAGGCCTGGCTCTCACAGCTCTGTGCCGCTGGTAGACACAGCATCTGCTGGAGAGGGATGCAGGCTCTCAGGCACATTTGATGTGCTTCCCTTCAGACTATTTTGTGATTTATGGCAGAGCAGAATGTATAGGCCTCCTCACCTTGCAAGAGCTCCATGGGGCCCAGCCAGATGGCAGTTTTCCCCAGTACTCATTTTCTCCTTCATCTTCCTACTCCCCACCCCACCCCACCCCCAAAAAAATCAAGAAACAGATAAAAACTCCCAACTCCCAAAGTGATGAAGTGGGAGCTGAGAGTGATTTATGGGGGTGGCACAAGGGGTGTGACTAGGAGATAATGGGGTGAGACTGAGCAAAGGGAAGTGTAGGCTGAGTACTAGAAACACATGAAGCTCAACAGTGTGAAGCCAACTCCTAGAAGTCAGGGAGGCCCCCTGGGCAGAAACCATTAAACTCAACAGCTGAAGTAAGGGGCATGGCCAGTCAAGGTAAGGGGGCAGCCTAGAGCTGCTTTGCTAAATAAGTCATTGGCCTCCATTCTTCCTCTCTTCTCTCTTCCCCCCTCCTCTTCTTCCTTCTCCTTCTCCTCCTCCTCTTCTTCTTTCTCTTCTTCCCTCTCTCTCTCCCCCCCTCCACCAGGCCCAGTGCACAGTAACCACCTACCACCTCATCAACCTCCTCACTTCCCAACACTCACTGTCTACCATCTTGTCTCTTTGCCAGTTTCCCTGCATTGTCACATTCTTTCCTCATCAACGTATGCCTCCTGTGGTACCACTGAGCTGGGGAGGGCAGGTTCACTCCCAACCTGACTATAAGAGGTGGGGGAGTGGGGGGAGTAGGGAAGAGATTCTCTTCATGGTTCTTGTGCTAAGCTACACCAATCATTCAGAATGATAAAAACAGAATTGCTAGATAGCGGGGGCTATTTTCTACTCCAGTGTCTCCTGTTTTTAGCAATTAAGAGACTGCACTGTGTTCCCATACTGAACTTAGTCAAAAGCTAAAAATGCTAGCAACTGCTCACAGACCCTGGGGCTAAAAAGTTCTCTCAAAGAAAAGCAGATACCCCTGGGTACCACACATGGTAAAGCTGGAGCAGGCCGCCAAATCATCCTGTAGTGATGATGGGCAAGGGGACAAAACAACCAAAAAAATACACAGGTCCTCTCATTTCAACCCTTTATAATAAGGCAAGAAAATCAGCATGGCCTTTTGCTTCTAAATTGAAGATATAAGGTTTGGCGGGAGGAAGATGGAAATGCTGAGGTAGGCAAGATGATTTCTAGAAAAATCAGGGATAGGAAAGCTACCTCAATAGCTGAGACAGAGGTGCATAATCTGCCCTTAAAGCTGGTTTACTGGGGTAAGGCGCCTAAGGCCTACAGCACTCACAGAAACAAATAGAGATCATCACTGCAGACAACCAACATGTGTGCTTCCTGTGAAGGGATGGAAAATGGCACTTCCACATCTGCATGTGTGTGTACAGAACAAGGGAGACAAAGGTTGAGCACAACTAAACAGAAGATGGAATGCTGATCAAGTGAGAAAGAAAATGAGGCTCAACTGTGACTCATCCCAGGCAGGCTCTATCAGGGATGCATTGGATCGACCTTCTCGTGGTGCATCCCGTGAGTACCCATTTATTGGGGAAACTGACGATCCTTCCTAGCCGACTGAATCCACATGGATCCCAGTCACTTTCAAAGCCAGCAACAAGCAGACATCAGGCTCAACCTGACGCTGTTGACTGGCTACGGAAGAAGGGCAAACGCTAGAAGAAGAAGTGTCTATTAAGAATCAACGCCCATGTTCAGCAGGGAAGCAATTACAGAAGCCAGACCTTCTACCTTCTGCAACCCTCAACGACCCTGGGTCCATGCTCCCAGAGGGCTAGAGAATAGGAAAGCTATCATGGGAGGGGGTGGGTTATGGGGACTGGGTGGTGGGAATTGTGTGGAGTTGTACCCCTCCTACCTTATGTTTTTGTTCATTAATCCTTTCTTAAATAAAAAATAAAAAAAAAAAAAAAGAATAACTGGAATTGCTTAAAAGTTAGTATGTTACTGCCCTCTCCTGGGCAAAAGGTCAAAGCCAGTGCAGATGTGTGAAACACAATCCATCCAAGCTTGTGCACCTCAGAGCACTCAATCTTCTGTGCTCTCACAAACCTTGGAAAAGGGGACACTGCTGATCCACTTCCAAATGCAAACCTTTTTCCTTCTCTCATCAAAACCACAGCGTCTAAAACAGGCTTCATTAACGGGGGTGGTCCTGCAGGAGGACCTGGAATTGACCTGCTGGGTTGGGGGTGGGGGGGGTGGGATGTTGGAGAGGTCAGCCCAGAGTTTCAAATGCCCCTGCTGATCACTCTTTTAAGTAGCACCCCCTTCCACTTTAATTGCCCTGGAATCTGAGAGAAAAATTCTTGCCATACTCAAGAGACCATACTCCCTTGTCAAACCAGCAATCTCAGGCTCAGCTGCTTGCTGATGTGGAACATAACTTGCACAACCAAGCAGTACGATTGAATCTAATTCATTTGCATTTTTTCATTTTTTATTTTTTTTAATTTATTTTCCCTTTTGTTGCCCTTGTTTTTTATTGTTATTGTAGTTATTATTGCTGTTGTTGTTGATGTCATTGTTGTTAGATAGGACAGAGAGAAATGGAGAGAGGGGAAGACAGAGAGGATGAGAGAAAGATAGACACCTGCAGACCTGCTTCACCACCTGTGAATTGACTCCCCTGTAGGTGGTGAGCCCGGGGCTCAAACCCTGATCCTTACTACTGGTCCTTGCACTTTGAGCCATGTGTGCTTAACCCACTGCACTAACACCCTACTCCCTTCATTTGCAATTTTAAAGGACTAGAATTTCTTATCAAAATTCATGAAAACTCAAATCTTTTGGAAATGACTCTTTCATGACTTAATCTCTGTACAAACAACATCTCAACCCAGGGTACACATGAATAGTAGGAAAAATAAAATGAAGCAAATTAATTAACAAGGTCCTGACAGGTCTAAATTAGGTAATAGCCATTTGTTTTTTAAGAAGTCTCAAGATAAGTCACTTATTCCCAACTTTTCCTTTCATGTAAAAATGTAAGGATCAGGACTGGATGCATTAAATCAAATAAATCCAAGACAATGCTGTATTTTTCAGTAGAGACGATGATCACTTTAAAGGTCCTCAACAAATATTTATCAAGGGCCTGCTGCGAGCACAGCACTGAACTTGGGGTTGGAGCACAATCAATCTCATTATCATGTCTTCCTGTGAGGATAAATCACACAGGACTCTGAGCACCACTTCCAGTGTAACCTTGCTTGACTCTCACTTTGATCATGTACCCAACCTCTCATATTTCCACCAAGGGACTCCCTGCCATGCTTCATTGTGTGTATGGGGAAGTTGGGAGTATCTCCCCAGAAGGAGGTGGCCTAGGTTGGGAGTGGGGCCCAGTGTACTTTTAGAGCTGCTCCTTCTCCCCTGGGAAAAAGCAGA
The DNA here is from genome assembly GCF_950295315.1 of Erinaceus europaeus. Lineage (NCBI taxonomy): Eukaryota > Metazoa > Chordata > Mammalia > Eulipotyphla > Erinaceidae > Erinaceus > Erinaceus europaeus. The sequence continues at coordinate 51,450,902 of NC_080168.1, forward strand.
ACAATGGTCCCATTGCTTTTCTTTAATTGGGGAAATGCTCTTTCACAAAAGAGTTGTTGTCTCAGGAATACAATTTCACATCTCCCCTCAAACATGTGCCAGTACACCCCACCTACCAACAAAGTGAATAGCCCTATCACTGATAACTGCTCTGTGGATGGACTTGGCTGAACAGCTTCCAGGATGTAATTTCACTGGCTCCTCAAAACAGCCTCGTAAGTAGGTCTTATCATTATTCCATTTTCAGGATAAGAAAGAAAAGTGTGCCAAATTTAAGCATTCTGCCCAAAGTTACAAAGTGTAAAGAAAAAGACTCAAGCAAAATTGAGGTTATAAGATGGCGGGGGGTGGGGGGGGAGTGGTAATGGTAAAGGAAAAGGACCCAATGACTAGAGAGAAATACCTGTGCTGGAGTGGTGTGTGTGACATAGCAATGCACATTAAAGAGGTGTAAAACTGTAGCCACACACACACAAAAAAAAAAGTATTACAAACCAGCATCACCTCACTTAAAAAAAAAGTAAATGAAAAATTATTGAAGAGATCGAGCATTTGAAGATATACAAGGACATCATGATAACACAGGAATGATAAGTAGGAATTTGTAGTGGTCCTTAAAAGCTCAAAGATTGAGAGTTGGGTGGTAGGTGGTAGCACATGGCACAAAATGCAAGTATCCCTGTTCAAGCCCTCAGCTTCCCACCTGCAGGGGAGTAGTCGCTTCACAGGTGGTGAGGCAAATATGCAGGTCTCTATCTTTCTCTCCCCCTCTCTGTCTTCCCCTCCTCTCTCCATTTCTCTCTGTCCTAACAATGACGACAACAGTAATATCTACAACAACAATGAAAACAAGGGCAACAAAAGGGAAAATAAATAAATAAAATTTAAAAATAAGCTCAAAAATTATATAGATGAAAGGCTGTTATGGAAAAAATAAAAATCAATAAGGAGAAAAGAAGATCAAGCTAAAAAGATCAAATGAAAGTCTAGTTTTAATCTAAAGTTCTAACTAATAACCACTGGCCAATATGAGCAACATTTGGTTAGGAGTGCCCTGTCAGAATAAAATCAACCAAAGAAAAGAAAGTGATGTAATAAAATAATAAGGAAAAATGCATTTATGGTATTTTCAACTACATCAGGCTCAGGAATCAATTGTATGTTTATTGAAAAAATAATTGGGGGGGCTGGTTGATTACACGTTTGGGTGCACAAGAACCCAGGTTCAAGCCCCTACTTCCCACCTGCAGGGGGAAGCTTCATGAGTGATGAATGAGTATTGTAGGTATCTTTCAGTCTCTCTCCCTTTCTACCTCCTCCACTGCTCTCAATTTCTCTCTGTCCTATAAAACTTAAAAAAAAAAAAAAAAATTCCGAGTGTAAGTGAAACCACCACCCATCTTGAAGTCAGTTGCTCTCCCCTTCATGTCTGAGATGCAATCAGTGGGGTTATGCTTGCAATGCATAACTTCTTTCTCTTTTTCTTTTCCACCATGGGTGGAAACTTGGGTTTCACACATGGCAGAGCTGCACACTATCCAAATGAGCTATTTTGTTGCCTCATTCACAGGGATGATAATTAAGGTTATTAAGTCAGATTATGTCACATATTACCCAAAATTTCCACTGGCTCCTGCTCAATTTAGAATAAAGTCCTAGGTTCTTACCATGGCCAATGAAGCCCAGCAACTGACCCTGAATAGTTCTGACCGCAGCCTGTTCCCGCACTGCTCTTTGGTCACAGCCCCCTGGATTCTCTTAATAATCAAATATGCGGAATCCTGCTTCCAGGTCTTTGTACTTGATGTTCCCTCTGCCCAAGACATTCCCATTCCAGAAATCTGTATGACCCTGACCCACCTTCCGCCTCACTTTCTTCAAGTTTCTACTCAAGTCACCTTATCCAAAAGGCCTTTCCTGGCCAGTCTAATGAAAAAGAAAGAAAGAAAGAAAGAAAGAAAGAAAGAAAGAAAGAAAGAAAGAAAGAAAGAAAGAAAGAAAGAAAGAAAGAAAGGAAGAGAGAAAGAAAGAAATGTCCACCATCTGTCTCCTCATCTTTCTTCAGCTATACCACTCGCTGATAACATTCCCATTTGTCAGTTTACTGTGTCTCCCATTACAGCACAATCTTGATGAGAAGATTTGGGCTTCAATGTACCAGAACAGCTCAGGGAACATGGTGGGCACTCATAAGTATCTGTTAGAGGAATGAATGAATTAATAACACAAATTCCTTTCTCAGTATGCCCAGATTTGCATTCTTGTCTTTCTATCTGTAAAAAGACAACATAGGGAGTACAGCCTAAGTCTTATGCAGATGGGCCTACTCATGCCCACCTTATCTCTTTTTCTCCATCTCCATCTTCTCTCATATCACTCTCAAATCCAAGACATCATGTGTTGAACTGCATTCACCCATTTCCTGGAAGCATCTTCAAGGATTTCATTAAGCTCTTCTCTGGATAAATACTGCTGAGGAGAGAGTGATAATTCCAAGGCCACTATCTCAGTCACACAAATCACCATTAAATAGCCTAAATACCCAAAGCACTACCCCAATATAGCTTCCCAACAGTAGAGTTATGCAATCATTCCCTTGCCTGAGACACTGTATTAAGGTTAAGACTGTGTCTTGACCTTATTTTAACTGGATGGTCCAGTATCCACCTTTCAATGTCAATTTCTAGCACAGCCAATGAATGGAGACATACTTAATAAGATGCCTTCGAGTAAAATGGTAATAATAGCTCAGGTTGTTAAGCACCACTTTGGGATTTCACACTCACTTCATCCAGCCCTCTCAAATTCCAACTCTGATTTTTCAAAGGATTAAAGTTGAGTATCAGGAAAGTAAAAGAGCTTGCCCACAGTCACAATGATAGTGAGGAGCAGTGATATGAACACAGATCTCTCCTGGGTTCAAAAAAGAAGCATCTCTTTCAGTTTTAAGAGATAAAGGGCCAAGAAATAGGCAAACCCGTAGAGTATACAAGTGACCACATACAAGGTCCCAAGATCAAGCCCTGGTACAACTTGGCAGCACCAGGACACTAGGGGAAATTCCATGAATGGAGGACTTTCATGTAGTCAATAGGGCTCTCTCTCTCTTTCTCTCTCTCCTTGTCCCTTTCACTCTTTCCCTACACCTATCTCTCCCCAACCCCAGTTGAATAAGACAGGCCTGGAGCAGTGCATTCCACAAGAGCAAGGCCCTGACACCAAGAAAAATAAAATAAAGATTACTGCTTTTACAATTTATATAATTAGAGATTGGGCAGTAGCACACCCGGTTAAATGCACGTTACAACTTACATAATTATTCAAGTATTTTTCATGCAGTTACCAAACTCTCAGACCATGACAGGCAATCAAAAATACAAAAGAAACTAAGTTTCATAACTGAGTAGTGGCACACCTGGCTGAGCACACATTACAGTGCACAAGGACTTGGGTTCAAGCCCCTGGTCCTCCCCTGCAGGGGGAAGCTTTACAAGTGGTGAAGCAGTGCTGCTGGAGTCTCTCTCTCTCTCTTTCTCCCTCTCTATCTCCCCCTTCCTCTTGATTTCTGGCTGTCTCTATCCAACAAATAAATAAAGATTAAAAAAAATTTTCATGAAACTAAGTTGTCAGCCAAGAAGGAAAGCCATGGCATGGACCAGTGTTTCCATTATCTATTTTATCACATGTTTACAGTCTTAAGTTTACCAAGTTCTGGATTACTGGGTGAGTTACATTATATAGTTCTGTTAACTGTGATCTGTTTATCATACATCACTTCAGTTCTCAAATGGCTGTGGCTGGGAAAAGAAACGTCCCTGTATCCTGTATTTTTCAATAAGAAGAGGGTCAGTACACATTCCTAAACTTACAGTAAGAATAAGCATGGAGTTATAGGTCTAAGGTCAAAACAAACTGTGGGAGGACAAAATAAATATGTGCATAACCAACCAACAACCCTGGCCCTACCAAATAAAATGCAAACTCAGTACCCAATACTCTTCCAGTTCCAATCACTTAATCCATGTATGGTTGTTGTCATATCAGGAAGAGTAAGAAGTGGCAGGGCTAGAAGCATTTTTATGAGGTGTTAAAATTTTTCAACTAGCCTGCCCTTCTTCACTGAAAGCTGTGTTTTCTGTATCACTACAGATTCTTGTTGCATCTCTGGGTGTTACTGAAGTCTGAAATCCTGCAGAAAGCTTTTTTGAGGGCCCAACTACAGGGGTCGGGTGGTGGTGTACTCAGTTAAGCACACGTATCACCACACATAAGGATCAAGGTTCCCCACCTGCAAGGAGGACACTTCATGAGCCATGAAGCAGGTTTGCAGGTGTATCTATCTGTCTCTCTTCCTCTCTATCTCCTCTTCCCTCTCAATTTCTCTCTTTACTGTCAAATAAAATAAATGAACCCAACTACAGTTGCCAACACCAAGCCTCTGTCTTACTTGTTAGGACAGTGCTAAGTCCTGGAGCACAGTGACAGCAGACTCCCCATGCAATACCTCTCCTTTCCTCTCTGAAGAGCCAGCCCTTCCACAGAGCAGGACACCAGCAATGAGTTGCAGAGGAGCCACAGGCACCCATGAATGCTAAATTAGGCCATTCTGTTAAAGGGAGAAAATCAACAGTATAATGGCCATGGTAAAAACAGGTCAGTCCAACCCCAACTGAAGCCTATGAGATTAGAGAGCTGGTTCTTCACTTGATTGTGATTTCAGAAGCATTATGATGCATCTGTACTTGGAAGTAAACCATCTATCACTAGATTCACTTCCAAGGACTTGCTGTCCAGATGCCAAAGAGGGTAGCCTAAGATGCCAAAACACTGTCCATATTATAATAGTGTGTGTGTTGCCAGTGGTGGGGGTGGGGTGATGGTGGTGGTGGTGGTAAGGAGATAGAGGAAGTAGCTTGACTTGAGGTTGAAGTAAGCAGCCCGTGGGAAACTCCAGAGCATCATACCGACCACTTCATGGAGGCATGGAATCAAAAACATTGGGCAACGAAGAAAACAAGGAAAGTTGAGTTTTGAAACTATTTAAAATTGGGAGCTGGGTGATGGCACACCTGGTTGAATGCACACAATGCCATATGCAAGGACCTAGGTTCAAGCCCCTGATCCCCACCTGCAGGGGGTACTCTTCATGAGTGGTAAAGCAATTCTATAGGTATCTCTCTGACTCCCTCACTCTCTCTCTCCTTCCCCCTCAATTTCTCTCTGTCCTACCAGATAAAATGGGGGGTGGGAAATGGCCTGAAGGAGCAGTGGATACATATTGCTGGCACCAAGCCCAAGTGATAACCCTGGTGGCAATAAAAAAATTAATTTAATTAAATTTTAAAAAGAAGGAAAAGAGGAAAAAGAAACTAATTTAAATACATAAATATTGGGATGGAGAAATCATTTATTGAACAGGATGCCTGCCTTACCAAAGACTGGCCCAACATTAGCCCTGACACCACTTGGGGATTGCTAAGGAGGTACAGGAAAGGAAGGATGCTTTGGTACCATTCCATCTCTGTCAGTCTCTTCTCTCACATTCTAGGCAATTTTAATGGAAAAGTTGGTCCAGAGCAGTGAAATGTCCTGGTAATATATACATAAACAAACACTAGTTGAGGTTAGAAATGGATAGTGTCTTCACTTTTTATTTATTGCCACAAAGGTTATCAAGGGGGCTAGGTACCAACATTATGAATCCACTGCTCCAGTGGACTTTTTTTTTTTCTTTCTATTTTATTTAATAGGACAGAAAGAGAAACTGAGATGGGAGGAGGAGAGAAAGAAAGGAAGAGAGAAAGAAAGACACATGTAGACCTGTTCCATCGCTTATAAAGTATTGCCCCAGTATGTGGAGAGCAAGGCCTTACACTTGATAATGTGTGAACTCAACCAGGTGCACCACTGCCCACCTCCAAATAATATTTTTGTCATTGTTTTTCAGGGGCTTCATTGCTTCAAGCCAACTTCTATAGATGGATGGAGAGACAGAAAGAGAGGGAAAATCACCACAGTACCGTCGCTTCCTCCAGTATGGTGGGGGCCAGGCTTGAGCCTGGGTTGTGCACACATGACAAGGCAGATACACTATTGAGGTGAATTATCATGTCAGCTCAAACTTTTTTCTAAGTTATCAAACAGCTAAAAAACTACATACTCCCATTTTGCAGAAACCTATCATGGGGAGATAAAAAATTATGCCCATATGTCAACAAGTATACTATATGCCATTAGTGTCCCCATAAAGTGATTTTTAAAAATATTTATTTATTTATTTATTTTTCCCTTTTGTTGCCCTTGTTTATTATTGTTGCAGTTATTATTGCTGTTGTTATTGATGTCATCGTTGTTGGATAGGACAGAGAGAAATGGAAAGAAGAGGGGAAGACAGAGAGGGGAAGAGAAAGATAGACACCTGCAGACCTGCTTCACCACCTGTGAAGCGACTCCCCTGCAGATGTGGAGCCAGAGGCTCGAACTGGGATCCTTATACCGGTCCTTGCGCTTTGTGCCACCTGCGCTTAACCCACTGCACTACCGCCCAACTCCCCCCATAAAGTGATTTTAAAAACTATGCCCTCCCATGCCTGTTTAAAGTAATATTTAAGTTTCTATTGTAACTTAAACAACTGCAATGAATACAATACTGGACATATACTTAGTAAATATTAACATCTTAAAATCAGCTACCATCCTTTAAAATGGATTCAATGGAATATAAATGTAGTAATAACTGGATATCAACACCATTCTTCTTACAAGTTTAAGTGCCCTTTAATAGCAATGTATTTTATATCATTCCACTCTTTTTCTAGTCTTTATCTCTCTCATTTCCTTCTGAAAAATTTGATAATGTAATATTTATTACGCTGGAAAGTAATTTAGTGATAAGTCTAACATAATTCTTTGCAACAATAATACATACATTAGTTGAAGCTCATGATCATTTTGTATTTCCTGCAATCATAAAGTCCTAAGTGTTTAATTGTTCTGAATAGTATTGCAATTGTTTGTGAACATTTGGTGAAAATAATGTAACTGGATTTCAAATTTTGACAGAGAAGTACTAAACACAGATAGAAATGTGTATTCAGTGTCATGTGTCTCTTAACACAATTTTAAAAATAAATATAAAAGTCATATAAATATATCTCTTAACAAGATAAATGTTGAAGTAGTTTATGGTACTTTGAATTAAGCAAGTTTCCTAATATTAATATTTCTTTCTGGTGTTTTTTTTCACCAGGGCTATTGCTGGGGCTCCGTTACAGCACAACATCATCATTCCCCATGGACATTTATCTCTCTCTGACTCTGTCTCTCCCTTGAGTCTCTCTCTGGTAAGAGGCAGAAAAGAAGAAAGATGGGATGAAAAAAAGCATTGCTCCATTACTTGTGAAGTCCCCCCCCAACTCCCCCGAATGTGGGAAGCAGAGGATTGAGCCACAGTCCTCGTACCCGGTAATGTGCCAGGTGAGCCACCAACCAGCCCCCACACTTTATGCTAATTATCTCCATATGTGGCCACCTGGCAGTACTTTCAACTTTGGACAATGCATATGGTAAAAATTTTGGACAAAAAGAGAATTACATTTTTCTTCTGTAAAGTGAGAAAAGGGCAACCATGAAAGTAGGACTTTTTCTTGCAAATTGACTTTAACAAATAATACTCTTGAAAACTTAAAATCATCCAGGCTTCCACACCCCTCAAAAAATCTTCACACGCTTATAGAAGTATCTGTTCCCCAGTTTGAACTTTGCTGTCTAAGAGCTTGTCGAATAGTAGACCTGTTGCTTTCCCAGCTGCGTATGGTCTGGTCAGTGCAGCGAGTATGTCATGTGCATGTCCCCTCACTATCTATGGTCACAGGAGAGGCCAAGTCTGGGGCCACTGTGAGAAGTTATCCTGGTGCTGGACCAATCTTGGACACATGTTGCTGTAGGAGAGCAAATACCTGTTACTCCCAAATGTCTTTGGCAAAAGGATCAAATTCATAAGACACAACCTTGAGGCAAAATGTAGATTAGTTTGGGAATAAAGGCTTCTAAGGAGCATCTGTCTACAGAGGACACTGAGCATGGATGCCCTTGCAGAGCCACCTGGCACAGATCTTGAGAGACAACCAAGAGCAGAACCAAGGCCTGGGGCTGACATGCTCACAGACGCTCCCTTTCTTCCTGGACAAGGTGGAACCTATATCACATTAACCATCACCCTCTCTTCTTCCCCAGATCTCCTACTCTGGAAAGCCTTTTTTTTTGTATTATCTTTATTTATTTATTGTACAGAGACAGTCAGAAATTGAGAGGGTAGGGAGGGATAGCGAGGGTGAGAGACAGAGAGACACCTGCAGCCCTGATTCCCCACTTGTGAAGCTTTCCCCTTGCAGGTGGGAACCAGGGCCTTGAACCTGAGTTCTTGTGCATTGTAATGTGTGCGTTCAACCAGGTGTGCCACCACCTGGCCCCTCTGGAAAGCTTTTTAAATGGATGCCTGGGACCACATGAGTGAGCTTTCTGAGAACTGTGGGGCTGTGTACAGTAGGTACAATGTTAATAAAATTCTTTTTGGCTTGGGAGAAAGTATCATGATTATGCAAATAGCTTTCATGCCTGAGGCTCTGAGGTTGGAGGTTCAATGCCCAGGACCACCATAAGCCAGAGCTGAATAGTGCTCTGATAATAAATAAATAAATAAATAAATAAATAAATAAATAAGAGTTCTTTTTATCTTTGCTCTTAATAATCTATTTTGTGTCTATTTGCCCAGACTTGACGAATCTTAAGAGATACAGGCTGACTTTCCTCTGATTCCATGTTGCTGCTCATGATCCTCCCATAGGAGAGAGTAAGCAGTTTGCCCTACAGGAAGCAAGTCCATGCCCCAGCCTTTTCCAGGGCTTATTGGAGGGCTGGTTAATGTACAGAATGGACACCACAGCCCCATAGATGTATGTTTTCTGACATATACAGAAACAGAAACACACACACACACACACATGCACTCACAATCCCATTTCACATTACAAAGCATATCACAACACCTCCTAGGATATTCTCCAATCTGTATGTTATATTTTCAATAACCCATTCTACCCTCTCCTTTACAAGATGAAACCCCAGCATAAAAAACATTTCTACGGTCTTCCCCACTGGCTCTCCTCTGAGATAACAGTCCAAAACTTTATCTGACAGCATCAAAAATTTCCCCAAGGCAAGTCTCGCTGACATAGAGCAAAGCTGAGGACAAAACATGAAGTCTTCTCCAAATGTCTCCCACCATGTTCTGCACATATCACAGACTTCCCATTAGGCAGATTGGCCTAGCCCAGAGCTCAGGTAGGAGCACATTTTTTAACAGAATTGTTTTTTCATTGCCACCTGGCTTTAGTACCTGCACAACAAATCCACTTTTCCTGGTGGCCATTCTTTTTCCTTTTTTTCCCCCTCTCTCTCTCTCTTTTATTTGTCAGAGAGAAATTAAGAGGGAGAGAGAAAGAGAGGGACCTGAAGCACTGCTTCACTGCTTACGAAGCTTTCTCCATCAGGGGGGTACTGAGGGCTCAAACCCAAGTCTTTGCACTTGGTAATGTGTATATTCAACCAGGTACACCACCACTTGGGCCCCCCTAGGAATTGTTCTTTTATTCTTTTCAGGATGTGTCTACTAGGAAACCACAGCAAAAGTGAAGCTAGCTCTACCAAGACCCTAAAGGTATGACATTTACTAATCAAAGTCCAACTATCAGGCTAGAGACAGCTCACTGGGTAGGACTCATACCTTGTCATACATGCAGCTCAGGTTTTGTGCCCCATCATCACATGAGAGGGGTTATAGCAATGGAGGAAGCTCCGGTGCTATTATGTCTCTCCCCTCTCTATTTGAATGAAGAAGTTTGTAACAGTCCCCCCAACCAAAAAAAAATTATCTCTCAGTTGAAAATAGCAAAGCTTTGATTGAGGAAGAAGAGAATACCCCAGGCTATATCATATGAGCAAGTGCAATACCAAATGACAAATTGTTGAATGGAGACAAAGCAGAAGATTCTGGGGCAAATATAGCCATATTGCCTCATAGCAAAAAAACCTAAAGAGAGTCCCTGCCACAGGGGGAGCCTTCAGGTAAATGCTTTCTTTTCAGAAGGATCAATCCAACCCTGCCCCATATGCTTAAACACTAAATTCAAAAATGTACTGCATGAAAGAACAACAAACCTTTGCAAGCCCTCCAGGGGAACAGAAAATGCTGGAAAGTGTGTCTTGCTGAGACAGCACTGTAAATAGCAAAGAAGTTCTATTTCGCTTTGTTCACAGACAAAACCAGCCCTACAGATCTAGGCCTTAGATTTTTTTTTTTTTGTATTCTTACATCCTCTCAAATTCATTTTTGCCAGAGTCATCCGGTTCAGCTCTGATGCCAAAGATTGTAACTCAGTCGGTGGTGGCACAGCCAATGCTGGTGACTTGACAAAGGCCGCCAGTCAAGAGCCATGTTTCTAGAGGGAAGGTGAGCAGAGATTTAAGAGAACTGGACTCTTCTCAGGAGATACTGTAATGCTAGTTAGAAAACAGCTGATGTTCCTCTGGAAGTCAACTATGTCAATCCCATCAGTCCACCAAAGATGGTGCACCCAAGATGTGGCACTCACCCTGGCATCCTGAATGTACGGACAGCACAGTAACAATGAGAACTCTGTCAGATGGGCCCTTTGGACTCACTAGCATTCTGGTTACTCTAAAGTGATTGCAGCTAGTCAGAGGATGCAGGGGTCATAGACTCACCATGCAGCAGAAGACCACAGTGTCTCTTAAAAAACTAAATGCTTAGTGGAAGAGAATTTGGTTAAATCATTATTTTTAGATGTGGCTCCAAAAGGTCCTATTACATTCTCTCCATCCCAGGTCCCCAGAAAACTAGGCTTTTCGTCCTTGCACCAGGAAATGGCAGAAATATCTGTGAGGCTTCTGGACACCGGAAGATCCCTGCATCAACCCCAAAATCACTCACAGGTACACATGAGGGTTGAGTCTGCTGGCTAAATAAGATCTAGACCTGGATAATGACCATTCAGAAAGCTAGCTTACATATCAACCTACACATTTAGCAAACCTCCGCATGGTGAAAGTTATCAGAGACAGCTCAGAAGTTGCAGCTGTGAAGAAAATCTCAAAGATAGTGCCTCCAAATATTCCAACACCACGCTCTCCTACATTCTCCAGGTACTCTGAAACCAACCGCAGAGATGCTCCTCGCCCTTTTCCCAGGGTTGTTATAGATTTCTAAGGACCTCAATCTGAACACTCAACCAGAGGAACAAGAAGGCCTCCTGAAGTCTTTAAAGGACAAAACATGGAATTTGTAGGGACTTGATGCAGTCAACTTAAAGCCACTAACATGGCTGCTTCACCTTTGAACCTGGTGTAGTCCCATCTCATGGTTACACCACATGTGACATCTACGCTATCATCAATAGCTATGCCTAGGTGTCTAGTATCCCATAGTGGACCCCAAATTGTTGACAATCTTTTCTCTTCATGTACATTTCAGGCATTGCTGAGTAAGATCCCAAATCACAATATTAAGAAAATGGTGAGGTTGGGGACATAGCTCAATGAGTTTTGAATGTTTTGAATAAATGAAGTGCTGGGCTCGATCCCTAGAATCCTCCAGCCCCCAAAAGGAAGAAGGTGTATTCAATGTAGTGCAAATTGATGGAGATTTAATCAAACTCTCTTCCCCTCCAAGCAAGACATGACACAACAAAGTTCAAAGGAAATCAGCACTGTATTAATGCCTACCCTTCTAATATGTACCAGACTGTGCACTCTGTCTGCAGGACAGAACTTGTAAAAACTAAGCCAATCAAATCCACTTACACTTGCTACATGTAATTGATGAGGAATCCAGAAGAAACAGCAAACTAAACATTAGGAAACAGGCTTTGGAACTACCTTTGATCATGATGTTTATTATAGAACCCAAGAACAACCGACAGATGACTAGAGGAAAACAAGAAGCCATCCCTTAATATTGGAGCTATTAATCAGTGTGGAGCACAGCTTTGTGGTTGGAGATGGACATTCTACACTCAGGCTAACCTGGGTTCAAAATCCCAGCTTGGCCACTTAGTGGCTAGGTGACCTTGGGCTGATCCTCTGACTTCTTTAATCCTCCCTCAGAAATGAGAATGACAAGAGCACCAATGTCATTAAATTATTGCAATGCTGACAGAAAAACAGGTGGGATGTACAAACTATTGTACTTTATTGTTGACTGTAAACCATTAATCTCTCAATAAAGAAATAAGAAAAATAATTTGATGTTGTTGTTGAATAGGACAGAGAAATCGAGAAAGGAGGGAAGACAGAGGGGGAGAGAAAGACAGACACCTGCAGACCTGCTTCACCGCCCATGAAGTGACTCACCCCCCAAAGGTGGGGAGCCGGGGGTCTGAACTGGGAAGCTTACACTGGTCCTTGCACCATGTGACCTTAACCTCCTGTGCTACCACCCATACCCCTGTTGTTGATTTTATATGGTTTCCACATATCTATAAATTATTCACCAAGGGATCCAGTTTACCAAGTCAACAGCAAAGTTAACAAAATAAATTTCTGATCTACCCTACTAGCTGTCTCTGGTCCCTGTAGTGCCCTTTGATACCTAGACCTACATTCCGGCCTTGGACTTCAGTTTCAGGCACAATTTTTTAAAAGAGTTTCCAATACAAGCTTATGGAGCAAAATAAGTTTATTTGAAATATCGTTTGGTAGAAGCAGTTCAACCACAGACCAGATTTTTAATATCACCAGAGTCCATATTAGAAATGAGTTCAGCACAGATGCAATGATTCACAGCACAGGCCGAGCTAAACACAACACAGTAAAATCTAAGTTTGGCCCAAAAAAAAAAAGGACAAAATCTCCACTCCACAGTGGCACTTCTAGAACTAGAAGTTACAAACACTTCCAATTCCTTTGTGAACATTCCAAAAAGAGTGAGGTCAAGTTCAGGCACTGATGTGGTTTTCCAGAGGAAATACAGATATCCAATGACACTGGAATTTTTATGATAAACAACAAATATTTTTAGTGCAAGTAGACAAACTTGCAATTTAACTGAGGCCTATGTTTTGATTCATCCAATCTGACAACTCAAGACATAGTACATGGGACCTCCTCTATGTTGGCTGATCAAGGCCAGAAAAAAAAGTAGACAAACTAAAAATATGGAGTGAACCCACAAATTGTCTCTCTACTTGGGAGATAGGCTATAGAGAATCCTTTCCAGAGGAAAACAGGAATCCTGCCACCAAATAAGAAAATCAAATGTGCAAAGCATTTAGCCTAAATGAAAGGGGTGAAGAGGTCCCCTTGGGCAAATTAGCTTGTCTCCTTAACAGTATTTTCAAGTTGAATAACCCAGTCTGTTTATAGAAAGCTCACTGCACCCAAAAGCCAAGCACATGTGATTCATGGTTGGTAGAGCTCTGTAATTGCCCCCATTTGTCAAAACTCTAGGAAGACTTCATGGGAACAAAGTGACCATCCCACTTGCTCACAGCATTCTATAAAGCCCCTTAGATCACAGCACTCACCACACAGAACACAATTATCAGCTCATCTGGCTGCCCTTCCCTTTCAACTGGGAGCTCCTCCAGGGCAGGGAAAGAATGATTTACCTATAAAAGTCAAG